>NW_027189130.1:4074765-4159765 GCF_040958095.1 Procambarus clarkii
GCAAGCAAAGCCAAGACCGATCCAAAGCTACTCCACAGTAACACCAGGAGGAAAACAACAGTGAAAGAATAGGTAATGAAACTTAGAACAGGCGAGGACAGGTATACAGAGAATGACAAAGAGTTGTTATGAAGAACTCAACAAGAGGGTTCCAGGAGGTCTTCATAATAGAACTTGGTGAGATCACTGCGCTAGAAGAGGGGGCAGTAAACCAGGCGGCCTATGAAGGGTTCGAAATTACGAGATATGAGGTCAGGAGACACATGTTGGATCTGGATGTGAGAAAGGCTGTTGGTTCAGACGGGATCTCACCATGGGTATTGAAAGAGTGTGCAGAGGCACTCAGCTTGCAACTCTCCATAGTGTATAGTAGGTCACTGGAGACGGGAGACCTACCAGAAATATGAAAGGCGGCTAATGTGGTCCTAATATACAAAAAGGGTGACAGGCAAGAGGCACTGAACTACAGGCCAGTGTCTTTGACTTGTATACAATGCAAAGTGATGGAGAAGATCGTGAGATAAAATCTAGTAACACATCTGGAGAGAAGGGACTTCGTGACAAATTGCCAACATGGGTTCAGGGAGGGTAAATCTTGCCTTACTGGCTTAATAGAATTCTACGATCAGGTGACAAAGATTAAGCAAGAAAGAGAAGGCTGGGCGAACTGCATTTTTCTGGACTGTCAGAAAGCCTTTGTCACAGTACCCCATAATAGGCTGGTACATAAGCTGGAGAAACAGGCAGGAGTAACTGGTGCCCCAGAGGATAAGGGAATACCTAAGTAATAGGAAGCAAAGAGTTACAGTGGGGGGTGAGACCTCAGATTGGCGTGAAGTCACCAGTGTAGTCCCATAGGGCTCTGTTCTCGGTCCTATCCTGTTTCTGATATATGTAAAGGATCTCCCAGAGGGTAGAGACTCATTCCTCTCAATGTTTGCTGACGATGCCAAAATTATGAGAAGGATTATGACAGAGGAGGACAGCTTGAGGCTTCAAGAAGACCTAGACAAACTAGAGGAATGGTCGAACAAATGGTTGTTAGAGGTTAACCCAAGCAAATGTAATGAAGATAGGTGTAGGGAGCAGGAGGCCAGTTACAAGGTATCATTTGGGAGATGAAATTCTTGAAGGGTCAGAGAGAGAGAAAGACCTGGGGGTTGATATCACGCCAGACCTGTCCCCTGAAGCCCATATCAAGAGGATAACATCAGCAGCATATGTCAGGTTGGTTAACATAAGAACGGCATTTAGATACTTGTGCAAGGAATCATTCAGAACATTGTATACCACCTGTGTCAAACCAATCCTGGAGTATGCAGCCCCAGCATGGAGTCCATATTTAGTCAAGCATAAAACTAAACTGGAAAAAGTTCAAAGGTTTGCCGCCAGACTAGTTTCCCGACTGAGAGGTATGAGCTACGACGAAAGACTACTGGAATTAAACTTCACGTCGCTAGGAGACAGAAGAATTAGGGGGGGATATGATCACCACATACAAGATTCTCAGAGGAATTGACAGGGTAGATAAAGACAGGTTATTTAACACAATGGGCACACGCACTAGGTGACACACCAGTCACCAGTGGAGTCCCACAGGGCTCTGAAGTCGGTACTATCTTGTTTTTTTATATTTGTAAATGATCGCCCGGAGGGTATAGATTCATTTCTCTCAATGTTTGCGGACGATGCCAAAATTATGAGAAGGATTAAGACAGAAGAGGACTGTTTAGGGCTTCAAGAAGACCTAGACAAACTGAAGGAATGGTCGAACAAATGGTTGTTAGAGTTTAAACCCAACCAAATGTAATGTAATGAAGATAAGTGTAGGGAGCAGGAGGTCAGATACAAGGTATCATCTGGGAGAGGAAATTCTTCAGGAGTCAGAGAAAGAAAGACTAGGGAGTTGATATCACGCCAGACCTGTCTCCTGCAGCCCATATCAAGAGGATAACATCAGCGGCATATGCCAGGCTGGCCAACATACGAACGGCATTCAGAAACTTGTGTAAAGAATCATTCAGAACTTTGTATACCACATATGTCAGGCCAATCCTGGAGTATGCAGCCCCAGCATGGAGTCCATGTCTAGTCAAGGATAAGACTAAACTGGAAAAGGTTCAGAGGTTTGCCACCAGACTAGTACCCGAGCTGAGAGGTATGAGCTACGAGGAGAGACTACGGGAATTAAACCTCACTTCGCTGGAAGACAGAAGAGTTAGGGGGGACATGATCACCACATTCAAGATTCTGAAGGGAATTGATAGGGTAGATAAAGACAGGCTATTTAACACAAGGGGCACACGCACTAGGGGGACACAGGTGGAAACTGAGCGCCCAAATGAGCCACAGAGATATTAGAAAGAACTTTTTTAGTGTCAGAGTGGTTGACAAATGGAATGCATTAGGAGGTGATGTGGTGGAGATTGACTCCATACACAGTTTCAAGTGTAGATATGATAGAGCCCAATAGGCTCAGGAATATGTACACCTGTTGATTGACGGTTGAGAGGCGGGACCCCTGTAAACACAACTAGGTGAGTACACAGGTGGAAACCGTGTGCCCAAATGAGCCATAGAGACGTTAGAATTTTTTTTCGTGTCAAAGTGGTTGACAAATGGAATGCATTAGGCAGTGATGTGGTGGAGGCTGTCTCCATACACAGTTTCAAGTGTACATATGATATAATCCAATAGGCTCAGGAACCTATACACCAGTTGAGAGGGAAGACCAAAGAGCAAGAGCTCAACTCCCACAAGCATAAATAGGTGAGTACAAATAGATGAGTACACATACACACTTAGCTGTACTCAGATATGCTCACCTGGTTGTACTCACCTAGATGTACTCATCTAATTGTACTCACCAAATTGTACCAACTTAATTAGCTGTATTCACCTAGCTCTACTCACCTAACTGTACTCACCTAACTGTATACTCACCTACCAATACTACTCTACTTCACTTCACTTGAAGTACTCACCTAGTTTAACTAAGCTACTGGTTTTCACCTACTTTTACTTCTCTAGTGGTTCTCATCTACTTGCAATTACTCCTCCATAGCTTGTGTAATTATACTCACCCACATGTATTCACCTAGTTGTGCTCAAGTTGTACTAACCTACATGTACTCAGACTACTCTTAGTCATGTAGTTGTATTCATCTAGCTGTACTCCCTTAGTTACACTCATATATTTTTTTTTTTTGAGATATATACAAGAGTTGTTACAATCTTGTACAGCCACTAGTACGAGTAGCGTTTCGGGCTGGTCCCTGGAATACGATCCCCTGCCGCGAAGAATCGTTTTTTCATCCAAGTACACATTTTACTGTTGCGTTAAACAGAGGCTACAGTTAAGGAATTGCGCCCAGTAAATCCTCCCCGGCCAGGATACGAACCCATGACATAGCGCTCGCGGAACGCCAGGCTTACCACTACACCACGGAGACTATGAAGTTTTATTATATATAGTTTTTATTACCCTAGTTCTACTCACCTACTTGTACTCCCCCTAGTTGCAGTCATGTAGTTGTACTCACCCATTGGTGCTTAACATAAAAAACCGTATTATTAAATATATAAGTTAGCAAATAGTGTTATTTTTTTATAAATGTTTTGTACACCTTTGTACACCAAAGTAAATAATTTGTACCCTTTCATTCAACTCAGACACAACATTCATAATTAATATTAATGTATGTTGCAAAATGATATAAAAATTAATAAATGTATATGGAAAAATTTTTAATATATAAAGGGAACAAATCGTGATATATAAGCCAATATAATCTACATGAAAAGAAATAATAATCTAATATATCTCCGAGTAACTAAATTTTATAAGATTGTTTCCTACAACTATGAAGCAACATTCAAAATGTATATTTGTAATGAACTTCAATTTGACGTTTAAACATGAACAAATGATTTTTGTAACATGTAAAGGAGAAACTAATGTTAGAAAAGATAGTATTTGCCAAATTATATAAAGAAATACTTTTGACAATCTTGGATTAAAGGTTGCTCATATGCCTGTTGACCCATACTTGAAACGTTTCTTTCCCACACCAGTTCGGAAACATTAGTGGAGGTTGCAGCAACGTTTTGTGTTCGTTGCGTGTGAACCTGTTATGGTGAAGACGATGATGCTGGTGATATACACTGTTACGAATCTTACTAGGATTCTAACATTACTCTTGATGCTTATATTACTTATTGTCTTGTTCTATAATTAGTATAGTATCCAGTTGGATGATATTAGAATATTGTATGATATATATTGCAGCATGCTGTAGTGTGCCAAGTTGCATTATATAGTATGAGGCTTTTTTTTGAAGAAATTGAAGTATTTTCATGTTGGTTTCTCCGTGTGGGGGGATGACCATATTTGGATGTGGCCAGTGTGGGAACTTGATGTCAAGCGAGTGAATATAGTTTACCTTTGACTAATTCTTATTATTGTTTGCCAGTAAATTATATTGAGTAATGTAACATCATTATATTTTAACTCTTAAGATTTATCATCATTTAACTTTTAAGATTAATAGTGATTTGAATATTAGTACTACATTTTGTTAGTAGAATTTCCACAATAGTTTATGTGGATATTTAATTGATATTGTGGTTGACGCCTGCCCTGGGATCCGACGCTTGGTCAGAGGCGTAGCAACTTTGGTCGAGAGGAGACATATTTTAAGTTAAGTCCGTGGTTATGGTTATTTTAGCTAATACTCGGTTAATTCTCTGGTTAGATGATTGTGATTTTTCCCAATCAAGAATTCATGTTCTGGTGTGCTTGCTCATTGCTCAATAAGGATTTTATTTATATTGTTGCATGCTAAAGAATATTTCTGGCCATTAACTGTACTATTTAATTGTTATGTTTGTCATCCTTAGCGTAGATACATTGTTTCTCCAAGTTATGCAGTGTTTTATTCCCCTTTACCCCTAGACACCAGTTGGCAAGGCCGATTTAATATAATCACTGCGGGGAAAGAACCGCACTAAGTCTTAAGGTTTGTAACAAATGGGGGCCTGTCCGGGAGATGAAAGATTAATTCCCTGTAATGTTTTTACAAATTAACAGTGCTAATTATTAATAACAATGGCCTTCCTAGGTACTCTGTTATTATCTAGTGACACCTAATCAAGCCTGTGAAATTGTCTGTTCAATCTGAGCTGCTGTGAAAACTTCTCAACGCTTCACGATTTGAGGTAAGTGTTCAGCTTGTGCCAGGGGACAAGTATAATTTTCAGTGTTGTTTCAAGTGTTAAATTGTGATAATTGAGCCAACCATGGAGGATCAGGTTGCTGCGCTGGTGGAACAGCCAAATTTTAGTAAAATTAAAGACTTTAAGGAGTCTGGTTTGTTATTGCTGGCTGATAAATTGAACCTAGGAATTTCCAGTAAAATATTGAAGGCTCAAGTATTAAGAGTTATTGTCACACACTTGGTGAAGAGGAGAGACTTGAAGAGGAGTGTTTAGGAGGGTTAGAAGAAGAGTCAAGTGACAAGGTGGAAATCTTAAAGTTGGAGTTGGAGACTAAATTAGTAATGGCTAGGCTGGCAGCAGACAAGCAGAGGTTGGAGGCTCAGTTACAACTGGCAGAGCAACAAACTAAACAATTAAAAATTCAGCAGAGTATGGCTGAAAATAATAACAGGTTGGAACAGCAGAGGATTGCGGCAGGTTTGGGTAACACTAGTAATAATCCAGAGAGTACAAATAGTTCCTCCAAGTACAGTAAACATGTAGAATTACCTAAGTTTAATGAAGAAGATCCAGAAATATTTTTCTTGCATTTTAAGAAATTAGCAGTCAGCATGAACTGGCCGGTCGATCAATGGGTTATCATTTTATAAGGACAATTTAAGGGTAAAGCTCAAGAGATATTTGCATCTTTGCCTGCTGAGAATTCTTTCGATTTTAAATTTGTTCAACAAAGTATTTTAAATGCCTACCAGCAGATCACAGAGGCACATAGAATAAAATTCAGAAGTTTAAAAACAGCACATGACCAGACTATTTCTGACTTTGTAAGGGTAAAATTAAATCACTTTGACAGATGGATTAAAGCACTTAATATTACAGAGTTTGAGACTTTGAGAGACCTCATAGTAACTGAGGAAGTTTTGGGATGTCTACCAGAGAAATTAGCTTTGTTTATGGCTGAAAATAAACAAACCACTGATCTTATAAAACTAGCCAAGCTAGCTGATGAGCATGAACTACTTACTAAAGTGCCTTTTAGAGCCCCAATTAATCATTTTAATGCTAAAACTAATCATTATGCTCAGAAAAATCATGTTTTTCAAACCCGACCAGCTACTTCACCTTCTCCCCTTAACCCTTCTCCTGTACAGCCTAAGTCTGAGACACAACAGACAGGGTTGTAAACCTTAAGTAATGTAGTGATTAAGCCTGCAGTGGGTTCAGCTGTTCCGACCACTAGCAGATATTGCACACATTGCAGGAGAAGAGGTCATGTAGTAAATTCCTGTTATGCTTTGCACCCAGAGTTGAGACCAACTGGTCTGATTATGAGTAGGGGTTTTACAAACCTTTAATGCCAATGTTGCTCCAGTCATGCCCAAGTGGATGACTAATTTTGATCCATACCTACATTCGGGAACCCTATTATGTACTAGTGGAACCTGGAAACCAGTTCAGTTGTTAAGGGATACTGGTGTTTCCCAGTCCTTAATTTCTCGCCGTGTTCTTACTGATGTTAGCACAGAAGACACTGGAGAGGTAGTGTTATTGCAGGGACTTGGAGGGCATATCCAGCGTGTACCATTAATTAAGGTTAACCTGAATTCTTCTATTACACCAGGTTGGTGCACTGTAGCAGTCAGTGAGCAGTTGCCCATTCCTGGGATTAATATCATTGTAGGTAATTATTTTGACAAGTGTCAAGTTATTGGACCGTATTGTCCTGTTATGTATACTAAACCTAGTGCAGTACTGGCTCAACCAGATGCGGATGATGGTGTCATTTATCCAGCCTGTGTTGTGACCAGATCCATGGGTAAGCAGAGTGTGGTAAGTCCTGCTACTACCAAGGTGGATGTTCTCGAAGCCAGGACCCCCTTCAGACAGGGAGGTGGAGGTGGACCTTGAAGATACATTTTTAGATCACGCGGATGCCGAGGAGTGAGGCCGGTGCCCAAGCCCTAATTTATTCTGACCCAGATGGTCTAGAAGAGGTGGCCCAGGTACCAGTTCCTTGCCCGCTCGCTCCAGCTGTAGAGTTCCAGACCTTGCGTAAGTTACAGAGTACTGATCCCAGTCTTGCTGAGTGTTATGCAGAAGCAGCCGACTCCATTGATACTTTGGAGGAGAGTGCGGGTTGTTATTTCAAGGATCAATGTCTGATGAGAAGATGGAGACCATCAGGAATTCCCTCATCAGATGATTGTGAGTCTAAAACCCAGTTCGTTGTGCCACAGAGTTATAGGGAGCAGGTATTGCAACCCTGAAACACAAACTGTAACTGTCTCTATTTTCCGCTTGTTACCAACTTGTAATAAAGTTGTTACATCTTGGTCTAATGTGTTTATGACGTATTAGAACATTGTTACAACTTGCTATATTGGTTGTTATAACTAGTTAGGTGGTGTTAAAACTTGTTCGAACGTTGTACCAACGTCGTAGTTTCGGTGAGTGTTTGGGGGGAAGCTGCTCATGATGACCTGGTGGGAGGCCATCAAGGCATTACCAGTATGTATCATAAGATCTGTAAACTTTTTTATTGGCCAAAACTTAAAAAAGATGTGGTCAGATATTACCACAAATGTGTTGTGTGTCAAACTGTTGGTAAGCCTAATCAGACTGTGCCACGAGCACCATTATACCCTATTGTAGTGCCAGAGGAGCCTTTTACTCATGTGGTACTGGATTGTGTCGGACCTTTACCCCATACCAAATCCGGAAATATATATATGTTTACAATTTTATGTATGACCACCAGGTTCCCTGAAGCGTATGCTTTATGTAACATTAGAGCTTCTACCATTATAAGGCAGTTGGAACGATTTTTCTCACTATTTGGTATGCCCCGTATAATTCAAACTGATAATGGGAGTAATTTTTGTTCCACCACCTTTAAACATTTTTGTAATTCATTTGGTATAAAGCACAATTTTTCTAGTCCTTACCATCCTCAGAGTCAGAGGGGAATCGAGCGGTTCCACCAAACTCTCAAGAAAATGATGAAGGCAACTGGGGAAGATTCACCCAGACATTGGGATGATAATTTACCATTTGTTTTGTTTGCGGCTAGAGATGGATTGCACAGAGCCCTAGGCTGTTCTCCTTTCGAGCTTGTATTCGAACATCAAGTGAGAGGACCTTTAAAGATGTTACATGAGAAAATGTTAGGAGTTGTTACAGCCAGGCAGAGTGAGCGTTACCTGACGGATGTAAAGAGCAAGCTGTTCAGAACGAGGGAGTTGGCCTTACGACATCTAAGTGAACAACAACAGGTAATGAAGCAGAAACATGACCAGAGGTTCAAGGCCAAACTCAGAGTTTTTGAGCCAGGAGATTTGGTATTGGTCTTGAAGCCTTGTATGGATACGTCTATGTCTCATAAATTTGCAGGACCGTACCAAGTAGTAAAACGTCTTGGGGAAGTTACTTACAAAGTTTGCCATCCCAAGCAGAAACGACAGACCATGAGTGTACATGTAAACCGGTTGAAGGCTTATTATGGGCCTAGTATTGTGGCTTGTTGTGATGCTGAGGAGGTAAATCCTGAAGAATCGAGTGTTGCAGAAGACGATGGTAATTCTTGTTTGTCTAATTCCAGCAGTTCCGGGGAAGAATTGTTGTGTCATTTGCAGGATGAAGAGAGAGCAGAGTTCCAGGTCCTTTTGGAGATGTCTTCTAACTTGTTTGGGGAGGTCCCCACTCAGACTTCTCTCATTACTCACGACATTAACCTGACAAATGTAACTCCAATTCGGCTACACCCTTATCGAGTGACACCCGTGAAACGTCGTATCATCCAGGAGGAGGTTGATTATCTTCTTCGACATGGGTTCATTAAACCCAGTCAGAGTTCCTGGAGTTCGCCATGTCTATTAGTACCAAAACCAGAAGATAAGTGGAGATTAGTAGTGGATTATAGAAAACTCAACCAGGTAACTGTAGTTGATGTATATCCTTTACCTTTGTTGGAGGACTGTGTCGATACTATAGGTCATGCTAAATTTGTATCTATAATGGACTTATCTAAGGGATATCACCAGATACCTCTTACAGATTTTGCAAGGGAAGTGACAGCATTTATCACTCCTGATGGAGCTTACGAGTTTAATGTAATGCCTTTTGGATTAAGGAATGCTCTAGCCACTTTTCAGAAATTAAAGAATTCTTTGTTGAAGGATATGCCAGATTGTAGGGCATATTTGGATGACATTGTGATTTTCAGTAAGAATTGGGTATCTTCTTGAGGTTATCTTGAGATGATTTTTGGGGCTTTAGTGTCCCCGCGGCCCGGTTCTCGACCAGGCCTCCACCCCCAGGAAGCAGCCCGTGACAGCTGACTAACTCCCAGGTACCTATTTACTGATAGGTAACAGGGGCATTCAGGGTGAAAGAAACTTTGCCCATTTGTTTCTGCCTCGTGCGGGAATCGAACCCCGCGCCACAGAATTACGAGTCCTGCACGCTATCCACCAGGCTACGAGGCCCCTTATATAGGTAGATCATATGTCTAGTTTAAAGACATATGTTTATATGTAAAGACAAATTGTTTAATGTGTTACAACATGCTAATTTGACTGTCAATATGAAGAAATGTAGTTGGGCTAAAGGAACTATAGTGTATTTAGGAAATGTTTAATGTGTTACAACATGCTAATATGACTGTCAATATGAAGAAATGTAGTTGGGCTAAAGGAACTATAGTGTATTTAAGACATGAGGTCGTCGGACAAGGAAAGATAGTCCCATTGCAAGACAAGATCCAGGCAATTGTGGAGTACCAAGTCCTAACAAATAAGAAGGCTGTGCAAAGATTTATTGGAATGTGTGCGTATTATAGGAGGTATTGTAAAAACTTTTCCATTGGTGCTGCACCCATAACAAATCTTTTAAGGAAACAGGTAAAATTTAAGTGGACGCAGGAGTGTCAGAACTCTTTTCAGTTGTTGAAAGGAATTCTCTCTACTTCACCTGTGCTAGCTAGTCTACAGTATGATAAACCATTTATTCTTCGCATAGACGCTTCAGATCTAGGAGCAGGTGCAGTTTTGTTCCAAGTAGGACCAGATGAGTTAGAACATCCTGTTCATTATTTCTCTCGTAAGTTTGACAGGACACAAATTAATTACTCTGTAGTTGAGAAAGAAACACTTTGTTTAATACTGGCAGTGAAGAAGTTTGAGACATATTTGTAAGGAAATCAAGTGGTAGTATATACAGATCATAATCTATTGACATTTATCAACTCTATGAAGTGTAAAAACCAGAGAATACTTAGATGGTCATTGATTCTGCAAGAATTCAATATTGTAATTCGTCATATTCCTGGGAGGCAAAATGTTATTTTGCTGATGCCTTATCCAGAGGATTTCCTGTTGCAGTGCCATAATATGTAGTGTTCTTTATTCATAAGTTGTATGTAAATTTTGTATTTTTTTACTGTGTGAAATTTCATTGCTTTGTACTTTGATTTTAGTTGAAGTATTTTTATGTTGTATTTTCATGTTATATTTCATGCAGTCAAAAAAATGAAATCAACCTTCAGTATATTTAATTTTTTTCTTAGGGGACGGGAGGGATGTTACGAATCTTACTAGGATTCTAACATTACTCTTGATGCTTATATTACTTTATTGTCTTGTTCTATAATTAGTATAGTATCCATTTTGATGATATTAGAATATTGTATGTTATATATTGCAGCATGCTGTAGTGTGCCGAGTTGCATTATATTGTATGAGGCTTTTTTGTGCAAGTATTTTCATGTTGGTTTCTCCGTGTGGGGGATGACCATATTTGGATGTGGCCAGTGAGGGAACTTGTTGTCAAGCGAGTGAGTATAGTTTACCCTTGACTAATTCTTATTATTGTTTGGCAGTAAATTATATTGAGTAATGTAACATCATTATATACTCTTAAGATTAATAATGATTTGAATATTAGTACTACATTTTGTTAGTAGAATTTCCACAATAGTTTATGTGGATGTTTAATTGATATTGTGGTAGACGCCTGCCCTGGGATCCGACACTTGGGCAGAGGCGTAGCAACTTTGGTCGAGAGGAGACATGTTTTAAGTTAAGTCCGTGGTTATGGTTATTTTAGCTAATACTCGGTTAATTCTCTGGTTAGATATTGTGATTTTTCCAAATCAAGAATTCATGTTCTGGTGTGATTGCTCATTGCTCAATAAAGATTTTATTTTATTATTGCATGCTAAAGAATATTTCTGGCCATTAACTGTACTATTTAATTGTTATGTTTGTCATCTTTAGCGTAGATACATTGTTTCTCCAAGTTATGCAGTGTTTTATTCCCCTTTACCCTAGACACCTGTTTCCAAGGCCGATTTAATATAATTAATAACTGCAGGGAAAGAATCGTACTAAGTTTAAGGTTTGTAACATAGACCAGTATGGTGAGGACCATGATGCTGGTGGTGGTGTGGACCTGGTATGGTGAGGACCATGATGCTGGTGGTGGTGTGGACCTGGTATGGTGAGGACCATGATGCTGGTGGTGGTGTGGACCTGGTATGGTGAGGACCGTGATGCTGGTGGTGGTGTGGACCTGGTATGGTGAGGACCATGATGCTGGTGGTGGTGTGGACCTGGTATGGTGAGGACCATGATGCTGGTGGTGGTGTGGACCTGGTATGGTGAGGACCATGATGCTGGTGTGGTGTGGACCTGGTATGGTGAGGACCATGATGCTGGTGGTGGTGTGGACCTGGTATGGTGAGGACCATGATGCTGGTGGTGTGGACCTGGTATGGTGAGGACCATGATGCTGGTGGTGGTGTGGACCTGGTATGGTGAGGACCATGATGCTGGTGGTGTGGACCTGGTATGGTGAGGACCATGATGCTGGTGGTGTGGACCTGGTATGGTGAGGACCATGATGCTGGTGGTGTGGACCTGGTATGGTGAGGACCATGATGCTGGTGGTGTGGACCTGGTATGGTGAGGACCATGATGCTGGTGGTGGTGTGGACCTGGTATGGTGAGGACCATGATGCTGGTGGTGTGGACCTGGTATGGTGAGGACCATGATGCTGGTGGTGGTGTGGACCTGGTATGGTGAGGACCATGATCTGGTGGTGGTGTGGACCTGGTATGGTGAGGACCATGATGCTGGTGGTGTGGACCTGGTATGGTGAGGACCATGATGCTGGTGGTGTGGACCTGGTATGGTGAGGACCATGATTCTGGTGGTGTGGACCTGGTATGGTGAGGACCATGATGCTGGTGGTGTGGACCTGGTATGGTGAGGACCATGATGCTGGTGGTGTGGACCTGGTATGGTGAGGACCATGATGCTGGTGGTGGTGGACCTGGTATGGTGAGGACCATGATGCTGGTGGTGTGGACCTGGTATGGTGAGGACCATGATGCTGGTGGTGTGGACCTGGTATGGTGAGGACCATGATGCTGGTGGTGTGGACCTGGTATGGTGAGGACCGTGATGCTGGTGGTGTGGACCTGGTATGGTGAGGACCATGATGCTGGTGGTGTGGACCTGGTATGGTGAGGACCATGATGCTGGTGGTGTGGACCTGGTATGGTGAGGACCATGATGCTGGTGGTGTGGACCTGTATGGTGAGGACCATGATGCTGGTGGTGTGGACCTGGTATGGTGAGGACCATGATGCTGGGTGGTGTGGACCTGGTATGGTGAGGACCATGATGCTGGTGGTGTGGACCTGGTATGGTGAGGACCATGATGCTGGTGGTGTGGACCTGGTATGGTGAGGACCATGATGCTGGTGGTGTGGACCTGGTATGGTGAGGACCATGATGCTGGTGGTGGTGTGGACCTGGTATGGTGAGGACCATGATGCTGGTGGTGGTGTGGACCTGGTATGGTGAGGACCATGATGCTGGTGGTGGTGTGGACCTGGTATGGTGAGGACCATGATGCTGGTGGTGGTGTGGACCTGGTATGGTGAGGACCATGATGCTGGTGGTGTGGACCTGGTATGGTGAGGACCATGATGCTGGTGGTGTGGACCTGGTATGGTGAGGACCATGATGCTGGTGGTGGTGTGGACCTGGTATGGTGAGGACCATGATGCTGGTGGTGTGGACCTGGTATGGTGAGGACCATGATGCTGGTGGTGGTGTGGACCTGGTATGGTGAGGACCATGATGCTGGTGGTGTGGACCTGGTATGGTGAGGACCATGATGCTGGTGGTGTGGACCTGGTATGGTGAGGACCATGATGCTGGTGGTGTGGACCTGGTATGGTGAGGACCATGATGCTGGTGGTGTGGACCTGGTATGGTGAGGACCATGATGCTGGTGGTGGTGTGGACCTGGTATGGTGAGGACCATGATGCTGGTGGTGTGGACCTGGTATGGTGAGGACCATGATGCTGGTGGTGGTGTGGACCTGGTATGGTGAGGACCATGATGCTGGTGGTGTGGACCTGGTATGGTGAGGACCATGATGATGTGGTGTGGACCTGGTATGGTGAGGACCTGATGCTGGTGGTGTGGACCTGGTATGGTGAGGACCATGATGCTGGTGGTGTGGACCTGGTATGGTGAGGACCATGATGCTGGTGGTGTGGACCTGGTATGGTGAGGACCATGATGCTGGTGGTGGTGTGGACCTGGTATGGTGAGGACCATGATGCTGGTGGTGGTGTGGACCTGGTATGGTGAGGACCATGATGCTGGTGGTGTGGACCTGGTATGGTGAGGACCATGATGCTGGTGGTGTGGACCTGGTATGGTGAGGACCATGATGCTGGTGGTGTGGACCTGGTATGGTGAGGACCATGATGCTGGTGGTGTGGACCTGGTATGGTGAGGACCATGATGCTGTGGTGGTGTGGACCTGGTATGGTGAGGACCATGATGCTGGTGGTGTGGACCTGGTATGGTGAGGACCATGATGCTGGTGGTGGTGTGGACCTGTATGGTGAGGACCGTGATGCTGGTGGTGTGGACCTGGTATGGTGAGGACCATGATGCTGGTGGTGGTGTGGACCTGGTATGGTGAGGACCATGATGCTGGTGGTGGTGTGGACCTGGTATGGTGAGGACCATGATGCTGGTGGTGGTGTGGACCTGGTATGGTGAGGACCATGATGCTGGTGGTGTGGACCTGGTATGGTGAGGACCATGATGCTGGTGGTGTGGACCTGGTATGGTGAGGACCATGATGCTGGTGGTGGTGTGACCTGGTATGGTGAGGACCATGATGCTGGTGGTGTGGACCTGGTATGGTGAGGACCATGATGCTGGTGGTGTGGACCTGGTATGGTGAGGACCATGATGCTGGTGGTGGTGTGGACCTGGTATGGTGAGGACCATGATGCTGGTGGTGTGGACCTGGTATGGTGAGGACCATGATGCTGGTGGTGTGGACCTGGTATGGTGAGGACCATGATGCTGGTGGTGTGGACCTGGTATGGTGAGGACCATGATGCTGGTGGTGTGGACCTGGTATGGTGAGGACCATGATGCTGGTGGTGGTGTGGACCTGGTATGGTGAGGACCATGATGCTGGTGGTGGTGTGGACCTGGTATGGTGAGGACCATGATGCTGGTGGTGTGGACCTGGTATGGTGAGGACCATGATGCTGGTGGTGTGGACCTGGTATGGTGAGGACCATGATGCTGGTGGTGTGGACCTGGTATGGTGAGGACCATGATGCTGGTGGTGTGGACCTGGTATGGTGAGGACCATGATGCTGGTGGTGTGGACCTGGTATGGTGAGGACCATGATGCTGGTGGTGTGGACCTGGTATGGTGAGGACCATGATGCTGGTGGTGTGGACCTGGTATGGTGAGGACCATGATGCTGGTGGTGGTGGACCTGGTATGGTGAGGACCATGATGCTGGTGGTGTGGACCTGGTATGGTGAGGACCATGATGCTGGTGGTGTGGACCTGGTATGGTGAGGACCATGATGCTGGTGGTGTGGACCTGGTATGGTGAGGACCATGATGCTGGTGGTGTGGACCTGGTATGGTGAGGACCATGATGCTGGTGGTGTGGACCTGGTATGGTGAGGACCATGATGCTGGTGGTGTGGACTGGTATGGTGAGGACCATGATGCTGGTGGTGTGGACCTGGTATGGTGAGGACCATGATGCTGTGGTGGTGTGGACCTGGTATGGTGAGGACCATGATGCTGGTGGTGTGGACCTGGTATGGTGAGGACCATGATGCTGGTGGTGTGGACCTGGTATGGTGAGGACCATGATGCTGGTGGTGTGGACCTGGTATGGTGAGGACCATGATGCTGGTGGTGTGTGGACCTGGTATGGTGAGGACCATGATGCTGGTGGTGTGGACCTGGTATGGTGAGGACCATGATGCTGTGGTGGTGTGGACCTGGTATGGTGAGGACCATGATGCTGGTGGTGTGGACCTGGTATGGTGAGGACCATGATGCTGGTGGTGGTGGACCTGGTATGGTGAGGACCATGATGCTGGTGGTGTGGACCTGGTATGGTGAGGACCATGATGCTGGTGGTGTGGACCTGGTATGGTGAGGACCATGATGCTGGTGGTGTGGACCTGGTATGGTGAGGACCATGATGCTGGTGGTGTGGACCTGGTATGGTGAGGACCATGATGCTGTGGTGGTGTGGACCTGGTATGGTGAGGACCATGATGCTGGTGGTGTGGACCTGGTATGGTGAGGACCATGATGCTGGTGGTGTGGACCTGTATGGTGAGGACCATGATGCTGGTGGTGTGGACCTGGTATGGTGAGGACCATGATGCTGGTGTGGTGTGGACCTGGTATGGTGAGGACCATGATGCTGGTGGTGGTGTGGACCTGGTATGGTGAGGACCATGATGCTGGTGGTGGTGTGGACCTGGTATGGTGAGGACCGTGATGCTGGTGGTGTGGACCTGGTATGGTGAGGACCATGATGCTGGTGGTGTGGACCTGGTATGGTGAGGACCATGATGCTGGTGGTGGTGTGGACCTGGTATGGTGGACCATGATGCTGGTGGTGGTGTGGACCTGGTATGGTGAGGACCATGATGCTGGTGGTGGTGTGGACCTGGTATGGTGAGGACCATGATGCTGGTGGTGTGGACCTGGTATGGTGAGGACCATGATGCTGGTGGTGGTGTGGACCTGGTATGGTGAGGACCATGATGCTGTGGTGGTGTGGACCTGGTATGGTGAGGACCATGATGCTGGTGGTGTGGACCTGGTATGGTGAGGACCGTGATGCTGGTGGTGTGGACCTGGTATGGTGAGGACCATGATGCTGGTGGTGTGGACCTGGTATGGTGAGGACCATGATGCTGGTGGTGGTGTGGACCTGGTATGGTGAGGACCATGATGCTGGTGGGGTGTGGACCTGGTAATGGTGAGGACCATGATGCTGGTGGTGGTGTGGACCTGGTATGGTGAGGACCATGATGCTGGTGGTGTGGACCTGGTATGGTGAGGACCATGATGCCGGTGGTGTGGACCTGGTATGGTGAGGACCGTGATGCTGGTGGTGGTGTAGACCTGGTATGGTGAGGACCATGATGCTGGTGGTGTGGACCTTGTATGGTGAGGACCATGATGCTGGTGGTGTGGACCTGGTATGGTGAGGACCATGATGCTGGTGGTGGTGTGGACCTGGTATGGTGAGGACCATGATGCTGGTGGTGGTGTGGACCTGGTATGGTGTGGACCATGATGCTGGTGGTGGTGTGGACCTGGTATGGTGAGGACCGTGATGCTGGTGGTGTAGACCTGGTATGGTGAGGACCATGATGCTGGTGGTGTGGACCTGGTATGGTGAGGACCATGATGCTGGTGGTGGTGTGGACCTGGTATGGTGTGGACCATGATGCTGGTGGTGGTGTGGACCTTTTATGGTGAGGACCATGATGCTGGTGGTGGTGTGGACCTGGTATGGTGAGGACCATGATGCTGGTGGTGTGGACCTGGTATGGTGAGGACCATGATACTGGTGGTGTGGACCTGGTATGGTGAGGACCATGATGCTGGTGGTGTGGACCTGGTATGGTGAGGACCATGATGCTGGTGGTGTGGACCTGGTATGGTGAGGACCATGATGCTGGTGGTGTGGACCATGTATGGTGCGGACCATGATGCTGGTGGGTGTGGACCTGGTATGGTGAGGACCATGATGCTGGTGGTGTGGACCTGGTATGGTGAGGACCATGATGCTGGTGGTGTGGACCATGTATGGTGCGGACCATGATGCTGGTGGTGTGGACCTGGTATGGTGAGGACCATGATGCTGGTGGTGGTGTGGACCTGGTATGGTGAGGACCATGATTCTGGTGGTGTGGACCTGGTATGGTGAGGACCATGATGCTGGTGGTGGTGTGGACCTGGTATGGTGAGGACCGTGATTCTGGTGGTGGTGTGGACCTGGTATGGTGAGGACCATGATGCTGGTGGTGTGGAACTGGTATGGTGAGGACCGTGATGCTGGTGGTGTGGACCTGGTATAGTGAGGACCATGATTCTGGTGGTGTGGACCTGGTATGGTGAGGACCATGATGCTGGTGGTGTGGAACTGGTATGGTGAGGACCGTGATGCTGGTGGTGTGGACCGGGTATGGTGAGGACAATGATGCTAGTGGTGGTGTGGAACTGGTATGGTGAGGACCATGATGCTGGTGGTGTGGAACTGGTATGGTGAGGACCATGATGCTGGTGGTGTGGACCTGGTATGGTGAGGACCATGATGCTGGTGGTGTGGACCTTGTATGGTGAGGACCGTGATGCTGGTGGTGTGGACCTGGTATGGTGAGGACCATGATGCTGGTGGTGGTGTGGACCTGGTATGGTGAGGACCATGATGCTGGTGGTGTGGACCTGGTATGGTGAGGACCATGATGCTGGTGGTGGTGTGGACCTTGTATGGTGAGGACCGTGATGCTGGTGGTGTGGACCTGGTATGGTGAGGACCATGATGCTGGTGGTGGTGTGGACCTGGTATGGTGATGACCATGATGCTGGTGGTGGTGTGGACCTGGTATGGTGAGGACCATGATGCTGGTGGTGGTGTGGACCTGGTATGGTGAGGACCATGATGCTGGTGGTGTGGACCTGGTATGGTGAGGACCATGATGCCGGTGGTGTGGACCTGGTATGGTGAGGACCGTGATGCTGGTGGTGGTGTAGACCTGGTATGGTGAGGACCATGATGCTGGTGGTGTGGACCTTGTATGGTGAGGACCATGATGCTGGTGGTGTGGACCTGGTATGGTGAGGACCATGATGCTGGTGGTGGTGTGGACCTGGTATGGTGAGGACCATGATGCTGGTGGTGGTGTGGACCTGGTATGGTGTGGACCATGATGCTGGTGGTGGTGTGGACCTGGTATGGTGAGGACCGTGATGCTGGTGGTGTAGACCTGGTATGGTGAGGACCATGATGCTGGTGGTGTGGACCTGGTATGGTGAGGACCATGATGCTGGTGGTGGTGTGGACCTGGTATGGTGTGGACCATGATGCTGGTGGTGGTGTGGACCTTTTATGGTGAGGACCATGATGCTGGTGGTGGTGTGGACCTGGTATGGTGAGGACCATGATGCTGGTGGTGTTGACCTGGTATGGTGAGGACCATGATGCTGGTGGTGGTGTGGACCTGGTATAGTGAGGACCATGATGCTGGTGGTGGTGTGGACCTGGTATGGTGAGGACCATGATGCTGGTGTGTGGACCTGGTATGGTGAGGACCGTGATGCTGGTGGTGGTGTGGACCTGGTATGGTGAGGACCATGATGCTGGTGGTGTGGACCTTGTATGGTGAGGACCATGATGCTGGTGGTGTGGACCTGGTATGGTGAGGACCATGATGCTGGTGGTGTGTGTGGACCTGGTATGGTGAGGACCATGATGCTGGTGGTGTGGACCTTGTATGGTGAGGACCGTGATGCTGGTGTTGTGGACCTGGTATGGTGAGGACCATGATGCTGGTGGTGGTGTGGACCTGGTATGGTGAGGACCATGATGCTGGTGGTGGTGTGGACCTGGTATGGTGAGGACCATGATGCTGGTGGTGTGGACCTGGTATGGTGAGGACCATGATGCTGGTGGTGGTGTGGACCTGGTATGGTGAGGACCGTGATGCTGGTGGTGTGGACCTTGTATGGTGAGGACCATGATGCTGGTGGTGGTGTGGACCTGGTATGGTGAGGACCATGATGCTGGTGGTGTGGACCTGGTATGGTGAGGACCATGATGCTGGTGGTGGTGTGGACCTGGTATGGTGAGGACCGTGATGCTGGTGGTGTGGACCTGGTATAGTGAGGACCATGATGCTGGTGGTGTGGACCTGGTATGGTGAGGACCATGATGCTGGTGGTGGTGTGGACCTGGTATGGTGAGGACCGTGATGCTGGTGGTGTGGACCTGGTATGGTGAGGACCGTGATGCTGGTGGTGTGGACCTTGTATGGTGAGGACCATGATGCTGGTGGTGGTGTGGACCTGGTATGGTGAGGACCGTGGTGCTGGTGGTGTGGACCTGGTATGGTGAGGACCGTGATGCTGGTGGTGGTGTGGACCTGTATGGTGAGGACCGTGATGCTGGTGGTGTAGACCTGGTATAGTGAGTGAGAGGGGATGGTTTTCACCAGACTAAACTTCCACTGGTTTTATATGCCTGTGGCGGACGGTGCACTTTGCAAGTGCACTGACAAGTGTACGGACCTAAGTTTGTAACCAGAACCCGAATCATCTTGTGTTTGGGCTCATGTGAAAGCCCCAGTCATCAGCAATCCAAATATGTCACAATGGTCGTTGTGACGCATTTGTAGAAAGAGATAGAGCCAGCAACAACTCTTACTGTGTAGAGTTTGAGGGAGACAGGTTTGTGGGGGAAGGAGGAGAGCGTGGTGATGCCAGTAGCCACCCGCCGCCAGACCGCCAGCCTTGTTCCCATGATAACGGTAGCCAGCCATCTTGGACGCCACCTTGGGTCGGCCATCTTAGAGTCGCCCTACAGGCCTAGTAGCTCGCTTCTGATTGGTTGAGAGGGGTAGGCCGCTGTGTGCCTCCCTCTGATTGTTTCTTTTGAGGAGCACCCTGGAAGATGCTTCAACTCGCCGAGAGACGCCATCATTCTGAATCCAGCCGCCACCTTGTCCTGACGCTTGCTTTGCTCAATTCGATCAAATAAAGGCGGCTTACTACTCCACAAGCTCCACGCTCCACCTTAACTATGACGTCGTCTGCAGCAGAATACAATACGGCCGTCGCCGTTCGAAGGGGAGAAAGACAGGGAGTGTAGTGAGTAGAGATCTGGAACGTGGGTAATTTGCATACTAGCGGTCAATGTGCTCGTAGTGTAACGCGGGGGGGGGGGAACAGCTCTCTTTAGTCCATTATACCACCCCTAGTTAACTATTCTAATGGGGGAGTGGGGGAAATAGCTCTTTCTTGTCCATTATCCCACTCCCCAGTTAGCTATTCTAAAGATATAGAAAGATAAAGAAAGTTAGATATTCATATATATAAATTTATATATATGCAGCCAATCAAACTACAGTATTAATTACACATTGAAGAGGTTCCTTATCTTATTTGTACAGCAGGCCTTAGTCCACCAGGTATAACCAGGATGTAGACACCAAATTATCCTCTTTGAGGTAGCTTCCATCACCCAGTAACTGGCACACAAAGCATGCTTCCTCGTCTTGACCTGTCAAAAGGGCGCTAGCTGTAAAGCCAGAATCCTAATATATGACAGCT
The DNA here is from genome assembly GCF_040958095.1 of Procambarus clarkii. Taxonomy (NCBI): domain Eukaryota; kingdom Metazoa; phylum Arthropoda; class Malacostraca; order Decapoda; family Cambaridae; genus Procambarus; species Procambarus clarkii. The sequence continues at coordinate 4,095,687 of NW_027189130.1, forward strand.
ATATCAGAGAAAACACTGTACAAGGAACCATGAAGACCTGGGTTTAATTACCTTTATTATGAGGCGATCTCGTGCTCTAACTGCCTCACCCTATCTAATGACATTAATGGCCACAAATGATAGATAAATGGGTTTCGGCAGAACACTTAACTTGTATTTGTTGACAGCGTGTTGATGATGGTACACCTTTGGTTTCCATAACACTTCGTCCAAGTAAAATTAACAGGAGCCGAATTGCTCCCATGCCTCTGGTCTTAGTACAATAACAATGGCTGACCACTCCCTCACAACTGATGCTACTGGCCTACATTGTCCAGATGACAGTAAGTGATAGAAGGGTCACATTTACTCTATTTTAATTCTGATAATTAAGTTAATTTATATGAGATTTTTTATGATGGTAAAGTCCAAAGACTAATGTATTTAAGAATAATTCCCACCATAATAGGTGGTGAATTTATAATAGTATGTGGTAATGATATCCTGTTTTCTATAGACAGAATGTTCCACTACAAGTTACATTTTCTATGGGTAACTTGTTTATACAACACAGCAATATTATCTGTCTGTATGATATTATTAAATGGTGTCAGATTTTCCGACATAATTCCCCAGGGGGCTGCTCACGGGTCGAAGTCCTATTTAGAACAGATGAACACCGATACTCCTCCTTTGAATTATTAGATTAATTTGATGTTAGTAGTTAGTAATCACATTTGTGCATCTGTTCGTAAAGGACAGATGTCCCGTACTAGAGTTGCAGGGATTAGAAGTCTAATGCGATTTCATTTCCCTGTTAACTCTTGAAAGCCTATAATTCAAGCCTAAATACATATTATTTAACCCAGAAGACTGAATGTGATCAAGTACTACAGTCAAGTATGATTCAGGGACTGCAGTGAGATCAGTGACATTAGATATAACTTGAAGTTTGTTCAGGTAACTGGTCACTGATATATAAACACTGAGGCCCATGGAATACATCTTGATTAAATAATAAATGTATGAAATCAGTCATCAGATTTATTGGGGTTTAATTTAGTTAATTAATTCAGAAGATTGAATAGCTCATCATTAAAGTAAAGTATGGTTCTGAGACTGCAGTGGGTTTGGTGACATTGGTCGCAGTGACTTGTAGCTGTTTAGGCTATTGTTCACTGATTTGCCACTGAGGCCTCATGAACTCATCTTCAGCTTTAAATGATGATACTAACATCAACCTCTGTTACTATAGTCAGCTGTAATCTCCTTAGTATAATGCTACTGGAGAAATATAATCAGCTGACAAATTTAGATTTCTATTGGTATTGTTTATCTGCAGCCATAGGTCTCCCCAGGCTTGATACTGGGCCTGAGAGTAATTTACCTCCTGCAGAGTTTAACATGGTTATGCCCTGATATTTAGTAGGGCTACCAATGAATCGATGGCAATAGTCTGTCCCTACTAGGAGACTGAAGTCAGTGAGGTGATCAGACTTAATATTATCTGCCAATTTTATTCCTCTATTTCTCAGGAATTTGGCTGTTGCTCTCAGACCTTGAACTTGAAGGTCTACTGGTATTTTGTCCACCACAATGGCTTGTACTCTACAGACTACAGACGTACCTGCCTAAACGTACTGATGGTTGTACCACCTGGTTAGACTTGAGGTCCTGCATCTGTTACAAACCCTGAGATATTGAATGACATCTGGGCTACAGGCTTTAATTGTAGTTCATCTGCCAACCTTTTAGTGACATATGTTCTCTGGGACCCTTGGTCAAACAACCCACGGGTATGGACCTTGGCCCTCTTATTCAGGATGGTAATTTGGGCAGTAGGCAAAGTCGTATTACCTTTAGACTTTGCCGATTGGACACTCTTTGTTTGTTGCACCTAGCAGTACTGTACAATGGTGGGAATGCTATCTTCCACCTTGGGTCTTGAATACGTTAATTTCGTATATTTGCACAGTGCTGCATGGTGCCTGCCTCTTCTACACCTGTTACAGGTGTTGAATTGGGTATCACAATAGTCTATGTTGTGTGACTTGAGACACCTTGAACATCTCCCTAATTCCTGGAGTCGCTCAATACGAGTGTCTCTGGTTGGATAATGAGCACAACAGTATGTTGAATGTTTCTTTTTGCAGAACATACATGTCCCCCAGCCTACTGCACGTTTGGAAGATACCGGTTTGGGTGAACTAGTAACAGTAGGCTTGGAGGATTCTGCTGCATTGTCAGATTTTCTGCAACTTGATGTTTGAGTAATTGGTTGATGTTTATTTGGGGTAGTTGTTTTACCCTTTAATTAACTATTATTTTATATTTCTGAAGGCTTGCATGAGGCTTTAACTTCCTCATTTGCTCGTCGTTTGTTTATGATGGAATATAAACCTTCAGTGATGTCCTGTACTGTCAGGATGGTGTTATGTTGATGTGCATATAATTCATCTAGTATATCGCTGGACAATTTTCGTTGAAGGACTACTTTGGTCATCCATTCACTAGTAGTTATATCAACCTTAAGACTGAATGTTCTTAGTAGTGACTCAAACTCCATGCTGAAGGATTGTAATGAGTCAGCAGTCTGATCAGGTTGAGGTAAATCCAGCAATTGTAGTACTAGATGTATGACAGTTTTCTCATTGCCAGCATTATTCCTAGGATGGTGGACTGGGAAATTAGCGCTGTCGCTATTTTCATTTACATTTTCTACTACTGGTTCAGCTTCACCTCTAGTTTGGAGGCATGTTAGCTTAGTAGCCTTAGGTATTGGGTTTTCAGAATCCACAGAGACTGTGGATAAATTGTCTGAGAACTGCTTAATTTCTGGTGGTATAATATTGGGTGAAGCTGTAGTGGGTGAAGCTTTACTGGGTGAAGCTTTATCCTTGTTGATTAAAGGATCTAATCTGGCTTGACATTTATTCTCAAAAAGATCCAGATCATCCATAACATTATGTACTTTATTTGATGTACTGGCTAATTGTTCTGATTCAATTATCCTGTGTAAATGTTCCAACCTGCCTTGAGTTTCTTCTTCATATTGTGCTAGGTCAGACAGGAATGGTTCCACATCTTCAACTACTATGTCGTCGTCGTCGTGGACCTGATTTTGATAAGATTTCCTATTTGCTTTCAATATATGCAATTGGGTTTGAATCTGTAACAGTGGTATTTTCAACCGACGATAATTAATTACAGGCTCATATAACAACTGTTCATATTGGTTGAGATCTCTTGTCAGTTGACGTTTACTTGCTACTAAAGCACGCTTTGCTTTCTGTGGATTAGTCATGGTGACTTGTTAATTGGGCACCACTGGCGCATAAATTGTGAGCAAGTACTAATGGTAGCCTAGGGTAAAATTCTGCACTCACTAGGCGATAATCCTACCTCTACTAGAGGTTAGCACTTAAAGTTAATACACATTATATATATACAATCATACACACTAATGATTTGAGTGATAAACCAGTGTCACTGGAAGTACCTTTAGGTTAGCTCTTCTATATTACCCTAGGATGGTATAGACACTAATTAATCACTCAAAGGTGTAATGATCATAAGTAAATTATTATATATACACAACTCAACTTGAGTTGATAAAATTTACACCCAAAATAGGGTCTGGACCATTCATTAATGGTGCTAGGTTGTTTAATATAGTACAACTGACTATGGTAATAATGGGACTAGGATGAACAATAAATAGTTCAACTAGTCAATGGATATATCCTACCCTGTTGTGGGTTGGCAATTAGTAAATATTATATTGAGAACACTAGTGCAATATATATTAAATAATTCTCTATTTTGGAGAAATAATATACACAATTATTGATAATAGCCTCTATAAAACTTCTAATATTATCAAGAAGTATTAAATATTATTAGTGACCTCGCGAAATAAACTCCACAAAATTCGTGGATAATCTCTCGCGAAATTTAACACCACGAAATCCGTGAACAATCTCGAAGACACAGTCACTAATTTGGCTGGCTTCAATATTAGCGCTGTCATCTCACGGAATAACATGCCACCAAATATCTGTGGGTGTCCCTGAAACCGCTGATGAGGCTGAACTGAACTGAGCGGGGCTCGTGAACTCGCTTGAGGCAACGCCGCCGTCTTTGACTGCTGGCTTTGTATGAATCACACTGCACTAGTATATTTAATGAATCCACTGGTTAACTGGTTCATCCGGTGCTAAGATGACCAAATGTGGGTTCAAAGGACCAAATAATCCGGTTCTGAAGGTCCAAATAATGTGGGAACCGACCTGTGAGATTTATATTTATTTAATTTATATAGAATTTATATTTACATTAATTTATATACTTCGATTGGTATGATGATAAGTGGACTGTATTTCTGCAATAATCTCACAATCTCACAAATCGATCCTCTACACATTAGGGGGGGTTGGTATTAAATTTATATATATGCAGCCAATCAAACTACAGTATTAACTACACATTGAAGAGGTTCCTTATCTTATTTGTACAGCAGGCCTTAGTCCACCAGGTATAACCAGGATGTAGACACCAAATTATCCTCTTTGACGTAGCTTCCATCACCCAGTAACTGGCACACAAAGCATGCTTCCTCGTCTTGACCTGTCAAAAGGGCGCTAGCTGTAAAGCCAGAATCCTAATATATGACAGCTATATCAGAGAAAACACTGTACAAGGAACCATGAAGACCTGGGTTTAATTACCTTTAGTATGAGGCGATCTCGTGATCTAACCGCCTCACCCTATCTAATGACATTAATGGCCACAAATGATAGATAAATGGGTTTCCGGCAGAACACTTAACTTGTATTTGTTGACAGCGTGTTGATGATGGTACACCTTTGGTTTCCATAACACTTCGTCCAAGTAAAATTAACAGGAGCCGAATTGCTCCCATGCCTCTGGTCTTAGTACAATAACAATGGCTGACCACTCCCTCACAACTGACGCTACTGGTCTGCATTGTCAGGATGACTGTAAGTGATAGAAGGGTCACATTTACTCTATTTTAATTCTGATAATTAAGTTAATTTATATGAGATGTTTTTATGATGGTAAAGTCCAAAGACTAATGTATTTAAGAATAATTCTCACCATAATAGGTGGTGAATTTATAATAGTTTGTGGTAACGATATCCTGTTTTCTATAGACAGAATGTTCCACTACAAGTTACATTGTCTATGGGTAACTTGCTTATACAACACAGCAATATTATCTGTCTGTATGATATTATTAAATAGTGTCGGATTTTCCGACAATCATACAAACGTTCTAAATCCTGCTAGTGCCTTATAGCAGTCGAGTGAACGGAGAAATATCATGTTCAGAGGCAGGTTTTCCCATAGAAATTCGTGGAAATTGAAGCTAGACGTGAACGCGCCATTTGTGTTCAAACGCACCGCTTCACCGGTGGGTCTGGGGTGTACGATCCGAGCCATGTGTTGTGTGAGAGATTACGAAAAATGTGCCGAGCTATCCGTGTACGACCGTCAACACACGAGGCTATACCAGCTTAGCCTATCGCTGGTATTGCTGACCAACCACCTGCACAGCAGGTGGTCTGAATAGGGAGTGGGACACTGGGGTGCATGGATGTGAGCCGCCTGTGTAAATGAGAGTAAATACCTTGTGTGTGTTGTTGGTGGTTTTATCTTTTAGCCTGAATTCGAGGTCAGGTGTGCTGTCCCATGGTCTCCAAACACCCGGTTGGGTGAGGTGAAGTGGGAACGTGTGAGATTTTCACCCTTATTGACATTCATGTCAGTCCAGACGGATTTAGACTGGTGTAGACAGGTGTCCCCTGTATGTGTGTGTGTTAGTGAGTACACACGGGAACAAAGTTTACATAGATTAGCCAAGGACAGTGAGGGATGTCCAAGTAATATTTATATTACACTCTGGTAGAATTATAGTAATTCATTCATGATGTTTATCATGTTCCATGTGATGTAATCTCTTGCAGGTGTGGAAATCCAGTACTGGTCATCATAAGTGCACAGGTAATAGTGTCCGTGTGTAACACCAGGGATTACTGGCATTGTGAAGTGATAACAGAGTGTGGTTATTTCTCATGTTGTGTTCCCCAAGGTTGTAACAAGTGTGGTTGTATATATATGTAGGTTCGTGGCTGACGTGTTAACGAAAATTATGATAGATTTTTGAGGTGAGTGACAAGGCTGTCGGGATTGACAGCTGACCGCTCAGTCGAGTAACGTAATTCTCAGGAGTCAATATCGATCTCAGGATCGATAATAAGTGTCATGTTCACAGAAAATGGTACCATCCGTTTTCTATGTGCGGCGGCTGAGACGCCAGAAGGAGGAGGTAAACAATAGAGCGTACAGGACGCCCGCCAAGCTTGGTAGCTACTAGTCATGTAATCATATTAAGTATTAAAGTCAGTAACCAAGTCATGACTTTACATCAACCCTACAACCAAGACTTCCTCAGTAACACACAAACACCACATTGGCGACGAGGATAAACTGTGAACTCAGGTATTTGTTCAGTTTCAAACACAAGGGAGAAGCATGCTGCCTGGAGGAGGAAGAGGAGCTGTGAGCGCCATACCCGATGCTGTATGCTAACCGATGCTGTGTGCTAACCAATGCTGTGTGCTAAACGATGCTGTGTGCTAACCAATGCTGTGTGCTAAACGATGCTGTGTGCTAACCAATGCTGTATGCTAACCGATGCTGTGTGCTAACCAATGCTGTGTGCTAAACGATGCTGTGTGCTAACCGATGCTGTGTGCTACCCAAGCTGTGCTGAAGAAACTGTGTACTGAGGAATCTGCCGACGTTGTGTACGAAACGACGCTTTGATGTGTACAAAACCTGATGTTTTGGTTACGAAACGACGCTTCGTGCTACAAAATTCATCACACTGAACTGACTGCTGTACCGACTGCTGTACCAACTGCTGCACCAACTGCTGTACCAACTACTGCTGTACCAACTGCTGTGCCAACTGCTGTGCTGCTGCTGTGAGTAGGAACAACACATGTACACAAGGGCTAGGTAAGAAGTCAGTTGCTGCTATATTGTGCACTGTTGTGAACTTTTGCATTAAAATGCTTGTGTGCTTTGCAAAATTAAAGTAATTACAGTGAATTCTTGACTAACATATACAGTGCAGTAAGTGTTTAATATTCTGAGGAACATTTAAGTGATAAGTTACATTTATTCAGTAAAAATGGCAAATATACCTCAGTTTCCTGCATTTGATCCTGACTGTGACCAGACAAACCTGTCACAGAGGTGGGTCAAATGGCTTAAAAGGTTTGAAAATTTGTTGATAGTTTCTGACATCAAAAGTGCTGAAAGAAAGCGTGCCTTTCTACTTCATTATGCAGGTGATAGAGTTTGTGACATCTTTGACACACTGAAAGACACTGGTGGTGCCAAAGATTATGACACTGCCAAAGCCAAACTAACAGAGCATTTCAAACCAAGGCAAAATACTGCTATGGAAATTATGCATTTCAGGAGAGCAAAACAACTCTCTAATGAAACTGTGGATCAATACCACACACGTCTGCAGGGTTTAGCAGCCCATTGTGAGTTTGCTGATGTTGACAAAGAAATCAAACAGCAAATAATTGAATCATGCACATCTACACGTCTTCGTCGAAGAGCTCTAGAACTTGTTGATGATGAAAGTTCTCTTACCAAGATACTGGATATTGCTCGTCGAATGGAAGATGCTGCACGTGATGCTCGTGTCATGGAGTGCAGTGCCAATAACGGTTCTGCCACTGTTACTAACAGTGATGAGGTACGTAAGGTTCAGGGAGGACACCGTGATCAAAGAAGATATCATGGCAAACCTAACAGTAAATTTAGCCGAGAACCACGTCACAACTGGGGTCAAGGAACAAGGCTCAAGCAGTCACAACGACCCACATCAGAGGGTGTCAACAATAAATGTTACAATTGTGGAGGAGACTACCCACACCAAGATAATGTTTGTCCTGCTCAAGGTAAGAAGTGCTATGAGTGTGGAAAACTAGGTCATTTTGGTGCTATGTGTCGTTCCGCACTAAAGAAACCACAGTCAATGAATAAAAGCACTGTACGAGGATCAGGTCATAGGGGTCGAGGTGGTAAACACAATATTGCACCTCATATCCAGAATGTTAATAATGTACAAGACAACATTTCATTACAACCAGTCTCAGATGACAGTGAATGTGATTATACTTATGGAGTACAAGCAATCACAGAATGGAATGATCTTCCAAACAACCCAGAGACATGTGTATACATTGCTGGTATTTGTCTCAAAGTTCTCATTGACACTGGATCAAACATTGACACCATGGCTGAGTGCCACTATGAAAAATTTAGAAAACAGTTCCCAAAGCTAGAAAAATACAATGGTAAAGCCACTGCCTATGCTTCGAAGTTAGCCTTGCCAGTGATTGGAACTTTAACTGCAGAGATTAAGTCAAAGAATGCAATGTTCATTACTACATTCCATGTTGTTAGGAATGCAAAGGAGTCTTTACTCAGTTACAAGACTTCAACCAAATTGGGGCTACTTCAGCTTTCTAATGCTGTAGCAGTGGAATCTGCAAGCAATGTTGATGGTATTGTTGCTGAATTTTCTGATCGATTTAAATCCATAGGTTGTTATACTGATAGCAAAGTACATCTGCATATCAACCCAGATGTAATTCCAGTTGCCCAACCACATCGCCGACAACCATTCCATACTCGCAAGAAAGTTGATGCCGAACTGGATAGGCTGATGGAACTAGATATCATTGAACCAGTAACAGGTCCAACACCATGGGTAAGCCCAATTGTCACTCCACCAAAGCCGAAGAATCCAGATGAGATACGCATTTGTGTGGACATGCGTGTTCCCAACAAGGCAATAATGCGTGAACGCCATCCTACACCCACTGTAGATGATATGATCTACCGCTTGAATGGTGCAACTGTATTCAGCAAGTTAGATTTAAACAAGGGCTATCATCAGCTTGAACTTGATGATGGGAGTCGCTTCATCACAACGTTTACGACGCATCGAGGTCTGTATAGGTACAAGCGCCTGAGTTTTGGTATTAACAGTGCTGCCGAGGTATTCCAGCACACCATCAGCCAGGTATTGCAAGATATACCTAATGCTGACAACATGTCTGATGACATCATTGTTTATGGCCGTACCCAAGCTGAACACGACAAAGCTCTTCGTGCAACATTGCAACGCTTACGAGAAAAGAATTTGACGCTAAGCCGAGCAAAGTGTGAGTTCAATCAACATAAAATTGAATTCTTTGGACATGTACTTAGTGACAAAGGTCTGTCTCCAGATCCTAAGAAAGTTGCAGATATCAAGAATGCTGCACCTCCTTCAACGTCCACTGAAGTACATAGTTTTCTGGGAATGGCAAACTACTGTTCTCGCTTCATTCCAGATTTTGCTACCATTACGAAGCCTCTACGTGAGCTCCTGAAGAAAAATGCATCATGGTACTGGAGCGATATCGAGCAAAATGCATTTGATGCTGTGAAAGATGCACTAGTAGAGAATGCGACTGCTGCATACTTTGATCCATCAATAGACACTGAGTTAACGGTGGATGCTAGTCCTGTTGGTTTAGGTGCTGTTTTAGCCCAACACAAACCTGGTCAACCAGATTCCCGAGTAGTAATTGCCTACGCCAGCCGTTCTCTCACAGATGTTGAGCAACGATACAGTCAGACAGAGAAGGAAGCTCTTGCTCTTGTATGGGGCTGTGAACACTTCAATGTGTATCTGCTTGGTGCACCCTTCACCACGATAGTCACTGACCACAAACCGTTGGAGACCATCTTCAATAATCCAAAGTCCAAACCACCAGCTCGCATTGAGAGATGGGCTCTTCGTCTGCAACCATACAACTTTACGGTGAAATACAAGCCGGGTGCAGGCAATTCCGCTGATTACATCAGTCGACATCCTGCCAACAGTTTCACCATCACCAAGCATCAGCAAGTTGCCGAGGAATATGTACACTCTGTAACCTGTGATGCAGTCCCTAAGGCTCTTACTCTTGATGAAATCCGTACTGCAACCCTAGAGGACCCAACTCTGCAAGCAACAGTGGATGCATTGACTAAGAAAAAGTTTCCACACATCCCATCCTCAGGAGTTGACCAAGATGCATTCAAAGCACTTGAACGCATTCAGACAGAATTAAGTGTTACGCAACAACGCGACACTGTGCTGCGAGGTACTCGTATCGTGATTCCAGCTGTTCTCCAGCAACGTGCTCTGAAGCTTGCACATCAAGGACACCAAGGTCTTGTTAGGACGAAACAGCTGCTACGAGAAAAGGTGTGGTTTCCTGGCATTGATCGTCAAGCAAAGGATATGCATGATGCCTGTGTCCCTTGCCAAGCTGCAGTGGATACTTCAAGACCAACACCTCTACAACCTTCACCACTACCTGCTGCACCTTGGACGGAAGTATCGATGGACTTCTGCGGACCACTACCAACTGGAGAGTACTTGATGGTAGTCATTGATGATCACTCACGTTATCCAGAAGTAGAAATCATCAATTCCACATCTGCAAAGGCCGTCATCCCGAAACTTGACAAGATCTTTTCAAATTTTGGCATTCCTGAAGTTGTCAAGACGGACAATGGACCGCCATTCAATGGACAAGACTTTGTCAACTTTGCTGAGCATATTGGATTCAAACACCGCCGTGTGATGCCACTACATCCTCAAGCAAATGGAGAAGTTGAGAGATTCATGCAACCTCTCATGAAAGCGGTACGCTGTGCTCATGCCGAAGGACGATCCTGGAAACAAGCTATGTATGCTTTTCTCAGGAACTACCGTGCAACACCACATGGAACACTGGGCAAGTCGCCTGGCGAACTTTTATTTGGACGTCCTATGAGAATCGCACTACCCGTCATGCCAGCCGAGGTAACGGATAAACGTCTCGCTCAGAAGGATGCACTAGCCAAGGGCAAAATGAAAATTGCTCATGATCAACGTGCAAAGGAACAGTTCATAAAGGTTGGAGACACTGTTCTCGTTAAAAAGAAAAAAGAGGGAAAGTTAGATATGCCGTATGATACAAAACCATATAAAGTGATTAGTGTAAAAGGAACTATGGTAACAGCTAGTAATAGAGATCATAGTATAACACGTAATATGGCTTATTTCAAAGTGATTCCAACTAGTGTAGAAAATGATGAAGTGCAAAGTCGTGCAAAAGAAAAAGAAAAAAATAGTTATAACCCGACAAACAATTCATCAAGGGATGTTATTGCATTTAAGGACTCTCGTCCTAAACGTCATGTTAAACGCCCTACACGATTTGATGATTAATTGTGTTCCTATGTAATGAAAAGTATTTACTTATTATGCTAAACTAAATTTAATATTGTTTGAATAATGCAGATATCTCATTCAATATTTTGTAACTTTGTATTACAGTTTCTTTCATGTTTGTTTAACATTGCATATGTATTTTTAACATTGAAATCCTTTGAGGAAAAGATTAAGTTGTTTAAATTCTTTGTGTGCTTAATTAATGTTAAATGTATGCAGTATCTCTTGATATGGTAATAACTTACTTTGTGTCAATAACTTTGCTTTGTGCTACAAGCATGGTAGACATCCTGTATTCATTCTTTTTAAAGAAAAGGAGGGATGTCATGTTCACAGAAAATGGTACCATCCGTTTTCTATGTGCGGCGGCTGGGACGCCAGAGAGAGAGGAGGTAAACAAGAGAGCGTACAGGGCGCCCGCCAAGCTTGGTAGCTACTAGTCATGTAATCATATTAAGTATTAAAGTCAGTAACCAAGTCATGACTTTACATCAACCCTACAACCAAGACTTCCTCAGTAACACACAAACACCACAATAAGTACCAGTATTAAGTGAGATAATGCAATAATAAGAGTATTATTATCAAGTATAATCACCATTCAAGTGTGGTGAACCTTGTGCTCGTGTATGATAGTATGGTGAACCTTGTGGTCATGTATTCTGGTGTGGTGAACCTTGTGGTCATGTATTCTGGTGTGGTGAACCTTGTGGTCATGTATGCTGGTATGGTGAACCTTGTGGTCATGTATGCTGGTGTGGTGAACCTTGTGGTCATGTATGCTGGTGTGGTGAACCTTGTGGTCATGTATGCTGGTGTGGTGAACCTTGTGGTCATGTATGCTGGTGTGGTGAACCTTGTGGTCATGTATGCTGGTGTGGTGAACCTTGTGGTCATGTATGTTGCAACCCGCTCTCGCACAAGACAGCACAAATATGACTTATTGCTTATAGTCAATATTTTCCTTATGAATTAGTACATATGTGGTATATTCCCAGTTATATATTTTTCAAGGCCCAAACTCTTTCTCACGTACCAATTTACGTCTCATAGTACCCGTCCATTGACGTAGACAGCAGAATTAGTCGTGATTGGTTCAATTATAATGAAAATTGTAGTTTTCAGGTCCCACATGAGTTGTGAAATTGACCTACTATTGTCCATGCTCTTAGAATATTACAAATCAGCTACATCCTATTGAAGGCTCGTAGTTTTGTTTTGAGAAATATTAGTTGTTCTTAGTAAATTATAATAAGCATAATAATTTATTACATAAAATAAGTGCTTCACCAATAAACATTATATACACTAGTTTGTGCTTCAAAAATCTTTAAAGCGTGTATTGTAAGAACGTTCACAGAAAACGGTATTACATTGGAATGTCTATCGGGTAAACTACTGCAAAAAGGATAGTATAGTGTCTCCTACCTACCGTACTCACCTATTTGTGTTTGCGGGGGTTGAGCTTTGTCTCTTTGGTCCCGCCTTTCAACTGGTGTACAGATTCCTGAGCCTACTGGGCTCTATCAGATCTACATTTGAAACTGTGTATGGAGTCAGCCTCCACCACATCACTTCCTAGTGCATTCCATTTACTAAATACTCTTACACTGAAAAAATTCTTTCTAATGTCTCTGCGGCTCATTTAGTCACTAAGTTTCCACCTGTGTTCCCTTGTTCGTGTCCCACCCGTACTGAAGAGTTTGTCCCTTGTTCATCCTGTCAATTCCCCTGAGAATTTTGTAGGTGGTTATCATGTCTCCCCTTTCTATATAGATATATACAAGAGTTGTTACATTTTTGTACAGCCACTAGTACGCGTAGCGTTTCGGGCAGGTCTCTGGAATATGATCCCCGCCGCGAAGAATCGTTTTTACAACCAAGTACCCATTTTACTGTTGAGTTAAACAGAATCTACAGTTAAGGATTTGCACCCAATAAATTGTAGCGAGTTAATCTTATACTCGCTCCATTATCTCATTATCTTAATAGCATAACTAATTACAGAAGCTACAATCCTTTCCCCAATTACAGGTAATACTCTTCTCACCTTGTTGGAGAAAGCTGAGGTGTAATCACCACATAAGCAACGATTTGATGAATAGAAGACAGTTCAATTTCCACAGTCAACAATGTAGCACTCGGCGTGTACAGTCCTAATCGACCCAAGACGCTACAGCTTCGACATAGAGCAGACAGCAGACTACGACCGCATCGAGCCGCCACGCTCTCGCTCCCCGAGTTCAGACACTCACAATTCTCAATCGAGCCACCACGCTCTCCCACATAGAGCTCCACGACTCCGGCCTCACTCAGCTCTCTGCTCTGCTCCAGGCTTCGTCTCAACGTCTACGACACTGCTGTATCCAGGACTACTAAATAAATATGAAACTCACTAAGCACTGTGTATCTAATCAACCCAACAACGTAACATAATCGTACGTTACAAAATCCTCCCCAGCCAGGATACGAACCCATCACAAAACGCTCGCGGAACGCCAGGCGAGCGTCTTACCACTACACCACCGAGACTGGTTCTCTTCTGTTTTCCAGGGACGTGAGATTCAGCTCCTTCAGCCTTTCCTCGTAGCTCATACCTCTCAGTTCTGGGACAAGTCTGGTGGCATACCACTGAATCTTCTTTAACTTTGCCTTGTGTTTAACTTGATATGGACTCCAGGCAGGAGCTGAATATTCTTGGATTGGTCTGACATAAGTGGTATACAGGGTCCTGAACGATTCCTTACACAAGTTTCTAAAGGCAGTTCCTATGTTGGCCAACGTAGCATATGCCGCTGATGATATCTTTTTGATGTGGGCTTCTGGGGACAGGTTCGGTGTGATATCATCCCCCAGATCTTTCTCTATTTGACTCTTGCAGTATTTTACCTCCCAGATGGTACTTTGTGTTCAGACTTCTGCTCCCTTCGCCTAATTTCATCTATTTACACTTTCCAGAGTTGAACTTTAGCAGGCATTTTCCAGACCATTCCTCCAGTTTGTCTAGGTCACCCTGTAGTCTCTGTCTATCTTCATCCGTCGTGATTCTTCTCAAGTTTTTGCATCACCAGCAAACATCGAGAGGAATGAGTCTATACCCTCTGGAAGATCATTTACATATATTAGAAACAGAATGGGTCCAAGTACAGAGCCACCTGGTACTCCGTTGGTGACATCTCGCCACCCGGATGTCTCTCCCCTCACAGTTACTCGTTGTTTCCCGTTGCTTAGATACTCCCTTATCCACTGGAGCACCTTACCTGTTACGCCTGCCTGTTTCTCCAACTTTTGTAACAGCCTTTTATGGGGTACTGTACTTTTACTGGGGTACTGTAGGATGGGTATAGGGTCCACTACCACCTGTTAGGTGGGTATGGGGCCCAAACCACTTGTAGGATGGGTCTGTGCCCAACAACTGTCCATAGGATGGGTATGGGGCCCACTATCATCCACAGGATGAGTATGGGGATCCACTACCGCCTACTGGATGGGTATATCGTCCTCTACCACCCACAGGATGAATATAGCGTCCACTACCCCATGCAGGATGGGCATGGGGTTCACTACAGCCCACTGGAAGGGTATATGTTCCACTTCCGCTCAAAGGATGTGTTTGGTGTCCACTATACAGCCCACAGGATGGGTATGGGGTCCACTATCGCCCTCAGGGTGCGTAGTGGGTCCACTACAGCCCACAGGATGGGTATGGCGCCCACATAATAAGTGTGGTGTCCACTACCGCCCAAAAGATGGGTATGGCCTCTACTGCCGCATACAGGATGAGTATAGGGTCCAGTACTGCCCACGGGATGGGCATGGGTCCATTACCGCCCGCAATATGCTTATAAGGTCAAGTACCGCCCACAGGATAAGTATGGGGTCCACAACCGCCCACAGAATGGGTTTGGGGACCACTATCATCCACAGGATGGGTATGGGGATCCACTGCCGTCCACAGGGTGGGTATATGCGCCACTACCGCCCACAAAATGAGTATGGGGTCCACTACCACCAACAGGACGGGATTGGGGTCCACTACCGCCCACAGGAATGGTATGGGATTAATCATTATTATAAACACTATTAGTTTATTTTTATTTATAAGTTTATTATTACTACTTAATTATTATAATTAAGCACCTAATTTCATCTTCATAGTTTCCTACTCTGTGCTTTAAAATTGTTTTGTATCTAGTTTTACCCAATCTCCCAATCTTTATGTACTTAATGCAATCAACTTTACCATTGTGATCATTGCTGTCTTATTATATGTGATAGCAATATGCTGTATTGTGCCTATTAATCTTTGTTAAATTACCATTCAAGCTGTCAATGCAATCTATCTGAGCTACCGATGTGCTTTAAATTAATATACATACAAATCTCTCTCATATCATTTTTTTCTTGCAATGTACTTGTTATCATTTTATTTATGTTGCCCGAAACGCTGCGCGTACTAGTGGCTTTACACAATGCTATGGATCCTCACATTCCCAATGTACATTCTTGTATATATATAAATAAATAAATAAATAGTTATTACATATAATAATGGTGCTTCCCAAATCAACATTATATACAATAGTGTATGCTTTAAAAATTCTTTGAAAAGAAAAAAGAGAATGGATTGTAGGAAAGTCAACAGAAAACGATGTAACATTGGAATGTCTATGGGGTACACTAAAATTAAAATCAAAATATTTATTCAGGTAAAAATACATTCATAGAAGATGAGTTACAAATATAATTGGATTTATAGATAGAGTTAGTACATATAATACCTAAAGGTAACTAATACTCACAGCGTTTCGGGTAAGGTGTGGGGAGAAATACCCCTTACACTAAAGATTAATACAAACTGAGATTAGGGTATAAATTTAAAAATGAAAAATGTCAATGAAAAATTAAAATGTGCAAAGATGTTTCAGAGTGCTATTTTAGTCAAGAAATATTGCAAAAATTGTGTTAATTGACTAGTGAGAGGCAGAACAAGTGACCATGAGGTATATGTTGTGATCACACAGTTAACAAAAAATATTAGAATATGTAGGTAGTGATCATGTCTCCCAAAACTCTTCTGTGCATATTTCACAGAGTCTTTCTTCCTAACTCACCACTCTTGGTTCGTTGCCTAGTGGCGCACCTTTGTTTAAAATTAAATATACAAAGTTTCACATTTTCAAAAATGTTATTTGGTCATCAAACAGAAAGTTGATTTCCACATTACGTTACTAAGTGTAAGGATATTGTGGTCATTAACCCAGTCATGCAATAGACAGACAACAAGAGGTACACCGCTCGAATGCTTGCTCCCGCAGTCATGTTTTTTTTTTTTTTTTTTTTGAGATATATACAAGAGTTGTTACATTCTTGTACAGCCACTAGTACGCGTAGCGTTTCGGGCAGGTCCCTGGAATACGATCCCCTGCCGCGAAGAATCGTTTTTTCATCCAAGTACACATTTTACTGTTGCGTTAAACAGAGGCTACAGTTAAGGAATTGCGCCCAGTAAATCCTCCCCGGCCAGGATACGAACCCATGACATAGCGCTCGCGGAACGCCAGGCGAGTGTCTTACCACTACACCACGGAGACTGTGAAGACTATGACTATGTGGAGACTATGTGGTATATTTGGACAGCAGAAACAGGTTTTCCACGTTACGTTACATTGTGTTACAGGATGATTTCTGCGTTACGTTACATTGTGTTACAGGATGATTTCCGCATTACGTTACATGATGATTTCCGCGTTACGTTACATTGTGTTACAGGATGATTTCTGCATTACGTTACATTGTGTTACAGGATGATTTCCGCGTTACGTTACATTGTGTTACAGGATGATTTCCGCGTTACGTTACATTTTGTTACAGGATGATTTCCACGTTACGTTACATTGTGTTACAGGATGATTTCCATGTTATGTTACAATGTGTTACAGGGGCTAAAACTGGCACACAGCAATATTTATATGGTAAGAGATGTAATGGAGATGATCTAAGACATAATTTTCATTTCAAAATGTTATTTTGGACTGCAGAAAGAGGATTTTCGCGTTACGTTACAATGTGTTACAGGGACTAAAACTGGCACACAGTAATTACACAAAAATTATGATTTGTTATAATAATAAGATTTAAGACCACCTTACGATACTCGTTACTCTTAAAAAAAATATATGAGCAAAGAATGATGTTACCATGTTGGTCACGTTGCGTTATGATAACTTTGATGATACGAATAGTAAATGGTGATTCTGTGCATAATCTCAAAATTTAGTTTGTGCCAAAAAAAAAAAACAGTAAATTAGATGTGAGCTATGATTTGAAAACAGAAGTTGGGTGATGTGAGGGTTATTTGT
The DNA here is from genome assembly GCF_040958095.1 of Procambarus clarkii. Lineage (NCBI taxonomy): Eukaryota > Metazoa > Arthropoda > Malacostraca > Decapoda > Cambaridae > Procambarus > Procambarus clarkii. The sequence goes on from NW_027189130.1 coordinate 4,113,393, forward strand.
GTGGACTCGGGAGATATGATCACCACATATAAGTTTCTCAAAGAAAATTATAAGCTAGGTAAGGATGGTTTATTTAACACACCAGCCATCCATGCAGTAGTGAGATTCCCTTTGATGGCTCTGCACGTGTCAATGAAAAATTAAAATGTGCAAAGATGTTTTGGAGTGCTATTTTAATCAATAAATGATAAAAATAATGTGTTTATTGACTAGTGAGAGGCAGAACAAGTGACCATGAAGTATATGTTGTGATCACACATTTAACAAAAAATATTAGAATTTGTAGGTAGTGATCACGTCTTCCCAAATTCTTCTGTCTTCCAGCGTGGTATGTCCTCTGGTGAGCATGTGTGGAATGGGATGGCATCTGTGTGTTTGTAAACTGGGTCACTACTCTACATATGATCAGAAATAATAATACTAAAGGCTTTGTATAGAACATCCGGTCTGGGTAGGGTGAAGTGATACTTGATGGTATGGGGCCATCATCGGTATCGGGCCCCTGCGAAAGGGAGATGGAACTTTCACCGATGACAACAAAGAAATGAGCGAGCTACTGAGGACGCAGTACGACTCTGTTTTCAGCGAGCCATTAAACACATTAAAGATTGATAACCCAAATGAATTTTTCATGGATACGATACCAACATTAAATCATATATCAGACTTCACCCTATCCCCACTGGATTTTGAAGAAGCCATAAACAGTATGCCTATGCACTCTGCACCAGGCCCGGATTCTTGGAACTCCATATTCATAAAGAACTGTAAAAAACCACTATCGCAGGCCCTCCACATTCTGTGGAGACAAAGCCTAGATACCGGCGTTATTCCTGATATACTGAAAACAGCAGAGATAGCACCACTTCATAAAGGAGGAAATAAGGCAGAGGCAAAAAATTACAGACCGATAGCGCTAACATCGCACATCATAAAAATTTTTGAGAGAGTGCTAAGAAGTAAAATCACAAAATACATGGAATCACAGCAACTCCATAACCCCGGACAACATGGTTTCAGAACAGGGCGCTCTTGCCTGTCGCAGTTGCTGGACCACTATGATATGGCATTAGATGCTATGGAAGACAAACATAACGCGGATGTAATTTACACAGATTTCGCAAAAGCTTTTGATAAATGTGACCATGGTGTTATTGCACATAAAATGCGTTCAAAAGGAATTACCGGAAAAATAAGGCAGATGGATCTACAATTTCCTGACCAACAGAACCCAATGTGTAATAGTCAACAAAATAAAATCCAGCCCATCAACCGTGAAGAGCTCAGTCCCTCAGGGTACTGTGCTTGCTCCAGTACTTTTTCTCATCCTCATTTCGGACATAGACAAGAACACAACCTATAGCACTGTATCATCCTTTGCAGATGACACTAGGATCTTCATGAGAGTAGGCCACATAGAGGACACGGCGAACCTCCAGTCAGATGTAGATCAGGTCTTTCTATGGGCTACAGAAAATAATATGGTGTTTAACGAAGATAAGTTCCAGCTCATGCGCTATGGAAAAAATGAAAATATAAAAACGGAAACCACGTACAAAACTCAGGCAAATCATAACATAGAACGAAAAGGCAATGTAAAGGATCTGGGTGTACTCATGTCGGAAGACCTTACCTTTAAAGAACACAATAAAGTAGCCGTCACAACTGCAAGAAAAATGACAGGTTGGATAACAAGAACTTTTCACACTAGAGATGCTATACCGCTGAGGATACTTTTCAAAACGCTTGTGCTCTCTAGAGTGGAGTACTGCTGCACAATGACAGCACCTTTCAAAGCTGGAGAAATTACTGACCTGGAGAGCGTGCAGAGATCCTTTACTGCTAGAATCCACTCAGTAAAACATCTAAACTATTGGGACCGACTAAAGAGCCTAAAACTGTACTTCCCTTGAGCGCAGGCGGGAGAGGTACATAATAATTTACACGTGGAAAATATTAGAGGGGCTGGTCCCAAACCTGCACACAGAAATAACATCACATGAGACCAGAAGACATGGCAGGATGTGCAGAATACCCCCGTTGAAAAACAGAGGTGCAACTGGTACTCTGAGAGAGAAATCTATCAACATCAGAGGTCCGAGACTGTTCAACACGCTTCCACTACACATAAGGGGTATAACTGGCCAACCCCTCACAGTGTTCAAGAGAGAACTGGATAAGCACCTCCAAAGGATACCTGATCAACCAGGCTGTGACTCGTACGTCAGGCTGCGAGCAGCCGCGTCCAACAGCCTGGTTGATCAGTCCGGCAACCAGGAGGCCTGGTCGACGATCGGGCCGCGGGGACGCTAAGCCCCGGAAGCACCTCAAGGTAACCTCAAGGTATGGGCTGGGGGGAGGGGGGTTGGGGGTGAGGGTAAGGTCATTCCCAATACCTCGCCCATCTCAGTACACCTCAAACCACCACCCCAGATGTCTGTATTGGTGAAGTTCCTGGGATTGACCTAAAATTGCATATATTCATTCAGTAGTGGAAAACACCTACCTGCTACCTAGAGAAATTATGTTTCCCACATTCAGTAAAAATGTGTACTGACTTTACCTGAGTAACTCTTATGAATACTGGGACACGCATGTAAGCCCCACAACCTTGGAAGAGGGAAAGTGAACAGACTTGAGTACTAGATGTAGGGGGGCAACCCGTCCTCTTAAAAATAACGTCACTTTTGGCTCGTATGTGCGCTATGCCAAATTTGGACGTAATTTGAAATGAAATTGACTCACAAAAGTGACGTACTGTTCCGTTTTCTGTTTGAGTCGTCCGGCCGACTCTATAAGGTTAGAATAGGTGACTTTCAATTAACGTTTTGAAACTTTATGAGAATTTCCTGCCCACCTAACCTATCAGAGAACCCTTAACTTACTGTTGTTCAAAAAAAAAATACCAAATTTATTTTCATTTTTTTCATTTTCAAATTACGTCCACTTTCGGCCATACGGGCAAACGGCCAAAATCGACTTCTTTTTAAAAGGACAGGTTGCTGCTTGAGCGTGGGTAAGGTGTGCGGTAACGCTTCATTTAACCAGTTAAGCGTCAAACTCCAAAGAGGATAGCCGGCCACGATGGCTCGCTCCCTGCCCAGGCATGCGCAATATGGAGGACTACATACCTATGTGGTCCACTATGCACTCCTCCTTGGAGGCGAGGCTTGAGGGGGGAGATGATATGTGTACTTTGCTAACACCTCAATGCTTGGAATTTGTATGTTGTGGTCATGGCTCACCTGCCAGCCTGTGGTGGTGGTATGTGGTGTGGCCTGCTATGTGGTTGGAGGGGGGAGGGGAGGGACAGGAGTGACTATGGAAGAGGCAGATGTTGACATTCACAACAGTTGGGCCTCAATCTTCTAAGAGGGGACCCCATGTGGTCATGTAGTGACACTCCTCAGATCTATGAGGTGGGTGTGACCCGCATATCCGTAGCACTCTGGAAGCAGAGAATGGGGTTGCAGTTCAGTACACTTATGTCAAACTCTCAAGAGGATAGCCAACACCCCAGACGCACGGACTGAGGAAATGTGGAGTGTGTGGAATTGTCAAGTAATTGATGATGCCAGTCACCTGCATGGGAGGGGAGGGGGGAGCAATATATGACCCCAGCAGCTAATGCCAACACAGGTCACTCGGGCGTGGGACACCAAAGGGTCCACACGGGGCTGGGGGGCGCAAAAGGGTCCACACGGTGACCTCATGGAGATACAATGCTCCTATGTGGTCTGCTGGTATGTGGTGAGAACCTCATGTTTATGTGGACATTATATGCTGTTGAGTATGCTCCGCTCGAGAAGCGAGCCAGAAGCAAGCAAGCTACGTGTGGGAGTAAGGGAAGAGAGAGAGAGAGACCCAGCCATTGACACACCCCATTTGCTGGTGAGACGCCAACACAACCCTGTCTGACGTCTAACTAATCACCGTCATTGAACACCACCGACACAAACACACTTGGGTAAGAAAGTTAAACGTTTCTTTTCCTTACATAAAACAGACATTCTTTAAGAAAAAATAATGGCTCCCTCCACTATCACACAAAGCCGCCGCCTAATCCCCTCTCCCCCTTTCCCCTCTTTCTCTCCCCCGTACCCATCTTAAGAGCCTGGTCTCCTACCCTCCCAAGTAGGGGGGCCCCTCCCTCCTCTACATATCCTTGCCAGGTAGGGGGGCCCCTCCCTCCTCAACATATCCTTGCCAGGTAGGGGGGCCCCTCCATCATCTACATAACGTACATACTCACATCTATCTATCTATCGATCTATATATCCTCAGGATTAACTCTATGCCACATACTCATACATATTCATCTACTACTATTCCTCTACTCTTCACCTGCTCATCTATACTTACCCTACATGACCACATACCTCCACCACAGCCCTGACTCCAACATGACCCTCTCTCAAGTGCCGTGCGGCCGGATGTCCCGCGCCCGGCACGCGCCACACACCCGGGGAACCCCCCAGGACACTCTACGACTAGACACCTGCGCACCACCTGAGCAGGGGGGGGCCTAATGAGCTCACCTGCTCAGGTGCTGCTTGCGGTCAAGGTGTACTTTACACTACTGGTGTTGGTGTTGGGAGTGGTGGTGGTGTTGGGAGTGGTGGTGGTGTTGGAAGTGGTGGTGGTGTTGGGAGTGGTGGTGGTGTTGGGAGTGGTTGTGGTGTTGGGAGTGGTGGTGGTGATGGGAGTGGTGGTGGTGTTGGGAGTGGTGGTGTTGATGGGAGTGGTGGTGGTGATGGGAGTGGTGGTGGTGTTGGGAGTGGTGGTGGTGATGGGAGTGGTGGTGGTGTTGGGAGTGGTGGTGTAACACGGGTTATGGTTCCCCCTCTCTCTACTTCTCTTTCCTTCTTTTCCCTCTACCTGTATTCTTACTTTTTTATTCTCTACCAAGGGACTCCAAAACTTTTACCAAAACCAACTCCACGCCACGTGGTCCTAAGACGATTGACCGACTTAGGATTCTACACCCAGTATGACGTGACCTAGGCTTTGAGCAAAACCCTAGAGTCGCCTCTACGCTGCCACCACCAGACCAGTAACACAAGAGCAATGATCGAGGTCTGGATCGATCACGCTAATTAATCAACCTTGGGGCTTGATCCCCACTATAACCGATGACTGTGGAAACTTAAGAGTGTGAAATTAATTACACGGGAATGATTCGATGTTAGAATCGGCGCCCAATCCAACTTTACCTCGTGTGGACCACGTGACCAGGACAAGTTTACACATAAAACACATGGAAATAATAAAATGCAAAATATTAACAAATTTAATTTATTAAAAGAAAAACTAAAACAAAATCTAAATATGTTCACTCCCTGTCGCTTTAACACTCCCTACTTGACCTGAATGGCAAATGAGACTATTTCTATACATAACAATAGCAAATATACCTTGGGCAACCAGCTTAAGATGTTGGGCTGGTCTTGGGGAGAGGTAAGATGGTTGACCTCTTATCCCAGTAGCTCCTCTCTCCACACTGATCTCTTCCTCGTCTGGCCTAGCCCAGGCTAGAGCATTGTAACCTTCCGCCTAGTCAAAGTTTCACCAAGTTACTAGCAAGGTTTAAGTTATAACAATTAACCTCTGTTTGTACTGAATTGATCCAGACTGGTTGAATTATTTTACTGAAATTAAATTACACAAGCCTCTAACGGCAGAGCTGTTCCCGATCACAAAAATGGTTATTAAAACTTTGAGAAATAGTAGACATGTCAACCCTGATGACCTATGACCGCCGGTCACTCCGCCTTACAAGTTAGATCTGATTCGTGACGTCACTGATGGTGACTTAAACTCAATAATTAGAATACTCTTGATATTGTACCCAGTACTATTATACAATACAATTTTAATACAAAATGAATAAAGGCTAATTTCTCTAAATTACTGAATACTATAGGATGATTCATTATACGCAGCTATGAACAAAGCGTCAGGTTATCTCCACCGCGAATTCCCCTGGGGGTCAGGTCCCCAGGTCACCACGCGGGCTCAGGTTCCCGTTCTCTTTTGTCGATAAACCACTCTGGATAATTCTTACAACAGCCTAGTTTGTTACAACCCCCCCCCCCCCGCACAAGCACTTAGTAAACCTTGTTAATTTGTTAAAAATCACGAGGTTTAGTATCCAAACCCACAATTCAACTCATGCCACAAACAAAAGCTAACCTAACTAATAAAATTTGACAAATAATAGAATCCAACATCATAATAAATATGTTCACATTTCATAAATTTCTCAGCTGTCAACTGACAGCAATCCTCCAATATCAGGAAACATACATCCTATCCTTACTGACATAGCTAAATAACATGTCCCTACTCTACCATCAAAGACTAGCTTTTAAACTCTCTTGGCTCTTCACTAGCCAAGTCCATGTGTCCTCTAGAGCCGGCCACACCGTGCTCAAACCTAAACATTAAAGTTATAACTTCAGACTGAACTTTCAGTCATCCGGGAGCGTACTACGGAACTATCAAGTTCACATCCGTGTACTACCCACTCCTCATCAATGTCAACCTTGACATGTTAAGGAACAAACCTAACGTTTATTACATGTATCTAAAAAATAAAAAAAAATCCCTATACTATATCACAGGTTTCAGCTGACTGTACAGCCAAGTGTTCTCACTAGAAGTGTCAATGTTTATATTGGTCCGCCTCTCCTGTGTTCAAACATTCCGAAAAAAATAGCACAACAACATAATTTTCCATAACCGTTTGTTCTGGGCTGAGACAATTACACAGGGGCTTCGATGTTGATTACTGACCAATTTATTGGGTAAAATTTTCATATATTATACCAGAAATATTTTAAATCTGTTTTTCAACATTTATAAAGAATTGATTCTAACTCTGTTTTTCAACATTTAAACAAAAGTGTCCAGATGTTCTTTACACAGATGTTCAGAGCCAACTTTGTTGTTTGTATCAATTGTTCATATTGAGTAATCGAAAAAGAAATCGATGCTGCTGGATGCTGAATGTAGTCGCTGACGATGACGGTGTCGATCTTGCTTCTCCCCATCCGGTACTCCTGAATGACGACAGAGTGTAGTAGAGCGGAGTGCCAAGTGACAGCTGTAGAATACTGTTACTTCGGCCATTAATCTTGCTCTCGACAGTCCACACGCCTTCGTATCAATCGCAGTTCACACGGCAGTCTTGATGTTAAACTTGACGTCGCAGATGACCACAGCAGAGCAGGACTGGATGTACCAACGGTGTCTCTTAGCAGGAGTGATGTTAGAGGGTCGTAGAGGCGGGTTGCTTGTTTGCAGAACAGGTGAATCTCGTCTTCCATCATTGCTCACGTCATCTCAGGCGTTTCTTGATGTCACCAGGTTACTAGGCCGTAAACACCAACTGTGTATACCCTCGTACCGCCGACTTTAGGCCAAAGGAGACAATTTTGCGACCTTCTATTGGCGAGTCCCGTTACTCTGTAGGGAAACCGTGCCTTCCACCTGTGACCGCCTTACTTCCGCTTTCTTGTTACTTCAGATGACGTAATCATTAATCTTCCGGCGAAATTCTTGAGTACTGCTACGCGCTTTCCATTTCTTGACCTCTCCTCCAACACTGCTGGAATGGCTGCAGTCTTGATGACGCAGCAGGTGGGTAGTGGTGATCTCGAGACAGCTACCCCGGCGTTGTATGGCACCTCCGGTGACTGCTATAATGTGGACAGCTCGCTGGCCCTGACAACCTCGTTAGTGACGTGAGGCGTCGGCCGGGTGACTCTTGGACAGTCACTTATCCCCAAAGTAACTGATGTATGGGTTACTGGGTCTGGTGGGGGGAGGGCTTTGTGTAACGTGCCTCCCCCCTCGGTCTTTACAGACAAGGGTTCACGTGTGGCTGGAACAACTGGGTCGGTGTACCAATCAGACCTGGGAACAGACAGACACAACACAGCGGAAGCATAGATATACTCTGGGTTTGGTGGAGGTGGAACCCCAGAGCACGGTAAAAGTTGCTACCTGAGTCAAGTATAGACATAGTACATCTCATTGCCTTTACAGGAAAATCTAATGAACACTAAATTATACTAACCAAGGATGTTACTTTACTGTATAGCGCGAGATCTCGTCACCATAGGGTGGCGAGACTGCACCTGACTACTGATGAGCGATGACAGAGGATCATCCTCATCTTCTGACTCGTCGGTGAAGCCATGAGTCAGCACTGCTGAGTCAGGAACTAGACCCGCTGAAGGCAGTTCTAATTCCTCTCTAGCATGATATTGTTTCAATTTATTTACATGAATTGTCCTTTCCACCTGGTCCTCGAACACTCCTTTTATAACAAGATTAACTGGCCCCGCCCTTTTAATTACTCTATATGGTCCTCGCCACCTCGGAGCTAGTTTCCTGCTCTGACTGGCGGGCGCAGCCTCATTCACTCTCAATACGAGGCTTCCTTCCGTCAACTCAAGAGGGCGCACTTTCTTGTTATAAAAATGAGCATACCGAGTCCGTGCCTTCTTGGACGCTTCAGCTGCAATATTCCATGCATTTCTCATTTTTCCAAGGACCTCTGAAGGATAGTCCTCCCCGTATGCAACATTATGTCTGTTAAGCAGATCTGAGGGGAAATTGCATGAATTACCAGTAAACAAATGAAGTGGTTGGGTGTTAATTGATTGGTGGATGGCAGTATTCAAGGCGAACTGAACATAGGGTAGGTGTTCATCCCAGGTGTTTGCATCATGTTCAGCAAGGATTGCAAGCATATCCTTGACTGAACGATTAGTCCGTTCCGTCATTCCGTTTGCTTGTGGGTGGTAGGCCGTTGTAAAAGCCGAAGTTGTCTCTAAAATCTTACAAACTTCTCTAAATATATTCCCATTGAATTCTTGACCCCGGTCAGAGACTAAGACTTTAGGAGGTCCGAATACAGTAACGAACCTACGCAAGAACGCATCTGCAACCGTACGAGAATCCTTCTGAGGTAATGCAACTAGTGTAGTGTATCTAGACAGATGGTCAACTAGCACCAACACATATCTGTTACCTGAATGACTGTGGTGTAAATCAATCAGATCGGCCCCCACACGATCTAACGGTTCACGAATTTCAGGAAATTCCTGAAGTGGGGCCTGTACCTTAAGGGTACCTTTCCTCCTCTGGCAACGAGGGCACGACTTCACGAAATTGATTACCTCAGAAAGTAATCCTGGAAAATAAAATAGAGACTTTGCTTTTAAGTGCGTTTTAAAGATCCCCGGATGCCCTGCAATTTTAGAAGCATGCGCAAGCTTTAACGCTGATGACCGCAACGCGTCCGGAATAACTAACTGAAATACTGCCCTATCATTCTGGCTATTAACATAATACAGGACGCCCTGTTTCATCTCAAAATCATGAATAGGTAAATTCTTTTTCTTTTTCGGGTATTTTCCTCCCTCTAAATACTCAATAATCTCTTTCCATCTCGGCTCGTTCATCTGGTATTCTCTCATTTTATCCGATGGAATGGTTTCAATATTTTCATTAATCTGAACTTGCCGCTATATTTCTACTTAGCGTATCTGGCACAACATGTGCTGGACCAGGCTTGTACAAGATCTGGAATGAGTGGGCCGAAAGTTCGTGAGACCAGCGTGACATTCGTGGGCATTTCGTTCGCTTTTTAAATATGTGTGTTAACGCTCGGTGGTCTGTGTAGATTACAAAATGCCGCTGAAATAGGTAAGGCTCGAAATACCTAACTGATTCTACTACTGCCAGTGCCTCCCGATCCGTAGCTGAATAACGAACTTCAGGTCCTTTGACCTTCCTACTGAAATAGGCTACTGGATGGGGTAAATTATCTGCGTCTCGCTGAATTAAGCACCCGCCAATAGCAATACCGCTGGCGTCAGTGTGCACTTCCCACTCTTTCTCAAAATCAGGAATAGCCAATACCGGTGTCGTGATTAGTTGGTCTTTCAGTTTGCGATAGGCCTCGTCATGTTCAGATTTCCACACAAACTTCGCATTTTTCTTTGTCAGATCAGTCAGGGGTGCTGAAATGCCAGCGAAACCTTCAATGTGACGACGAAAATATCCGGCCGCCCCCAAAAACCTACGCACGTCCTTTGCTGTCCTTGGAGTAGGCATGTCAGCAATGGCGCGGCAAGAATCTGGGTCAGGTCGGATACCGTCTGGGCACACCTGGAACCCCAGAAATTTGAATTTCTGAGCCGCCAAGGTGCACTTCTGAACATTCAGCCTGAAACCTGCCTGATCTAACAACTTCAAAGTCTCAGTCAAGTCCTGTAGGTGTTCCTCAAACGTCCTGGAATATATCACAACATCATCCAGGTACGCTAAAGAATGCCTACCCAGTACCGGACTAAGGATAAAGTTGATGGCCCTCTGAAACGACGAAGGCGCTGTCTTCAAACCAAACGGCATCCTACGGAACTGATAAGTGTGCCTACCATCCGAGAATGCTGTTTTTTCCCTATTCTGTTCTGCCACCGGAATCGCCCAATACGCCGATTTTGCGTCAAGAGTTGAGAAATACTTAGCAGCACCAAATTGATCTATTATCTCCTGTATTCGGGGCAACGGATACACATCACCCTTAGTTAGTTCGTTCACCTTCCGGTAGTCTACACAGAAACGATAACTACCGTCCGGTTTCCGAACTAGCACAACAGGAGAGAGCCACGGTGACGTACTAGGCTCTATCACGCCCTGTCTCAACATCTTCTGGCACTCCTCCCTGATAATGTTCTTTGCCTGTTCTGGCAACCTCCACTGTCTTGTGTACACAGGCAAATGGTCACCAGTTGGAATGGTGTGCTCGATCTTATCAAGGAGACCAATCTGGTCATCCTCTGTCGCAAACAATTTCGGGAATTTTCGTAAAACTCCTCTCAGTGCCTTCCTATCCGACTGTGCAACATGTTGCAAATCAAGTGCTGAAATTAATTTTTCCACTTCCTCTACATTCTGTGCAACATTTCTCGTTTCGTATTGTACTTTGGATGGTGTTTTAGTGTTCAACATATTCAGTGCACTACATTGTGCAGTGACGGCTGGCGTCTCAGCTGACTCATGGTGAAAGATTTCTGTGTCCTCCACCATGGTTCCCTGAGATACCCTATCACCTGCCCTGAAGCGAAAAGTCTTATGTGAAAGATTGACAACTGGAATGAGTGCACCTTTATCGAGCACTACAACTAAGTGATGAGGAATTAATAAACTATCACATCTCCCAGCCACCTGAAGGGTGGTACCTGGTTGTATGTGACGTCCCACGGCTACTTTAATAAATTTAACAGAATGTGGTGGGCAACTCTGTTTGGTCAATGCATGCAATGCGCATGACCTCTTAACTGTGTCTGGAAGAGACTTAAAAATCAATTTTGGATAGTGCGCATTATATTTTTGCTTCCTCTTAATTGAAGCTACAACTGGGGGATGGTCGATCATCTCCACTGGGTAGGAAGTCTGTCCTCAACTGCAACCTGCAGTTCCTAGCCCCTTTTTGAGCAGACAAGGAATAATCAAATCGCGACAGAAAATCAGTTCCCATTAAGATGTGACCAGGAAAATCAAGGTTCTCTACGATCGTACATGTGTGAGGCTGCAATTCCCCATCAATCTCAAAATTAACTGTACCTTGACCTACGATCTCAATCTTTTCCCCATTGACCGCTGTTAATGTCTTTGCGCAACGTTGAAGACGTGCATACTTAAAAGTGCTGAAGGCTGACTTTTTAATTACCGTTGCCTGGCTTCCTGTATCAACAAAAGCTGTCAATCTCACACCTTCCACTTTCACCTCAAAAGTAGGCCTACCATCACTAGGAGCCTGCTTTCATGCTTTCGTAGGAGTGACTTCACAGTCCCTCTGTATATGCCCGCGCTTCCAGCAGGAGTAACACCTCCGCGGATCTCTGTTGGTACCCCGCGCAGGGTGGCTCGAACTTGCAGCTGAGGGCTGCTTCCCGCCTGATGAACCCGCGCCACAGTTCCTCGGCTTGGCTCCCTCGCCTTTACTTAACGCCTCTACGTATGGCGACAACTGAGTGCCCGGCGTCTCCGTGCGCAGCTGCCTGTCTAAGGCTGTGGCGGCCTGGGGTTGGGGTTGAGGTATGGTGTGGGTGGCCTGGGGTTGGGGTGTGGATGGAGGTTGGGGTTGAGGTATGGTGTGGGTGACCTCAGGCTGGGGTGTGGATTGAGGTTGGGGTGGGTATGGGGTGGCCTGGGGCTGGAATGGGTATGGTTATGGGTATGGGGTGGCCTGGGGTTGGAATGGGTATGGGTATGGGGTGGCCTGGGGTTGGAATGGGTATGGAGTGGCCTGGGGTTGGGGGAAGGGTTGTTATGGGAACTGAGGATGGGGTTGGTATGGGAATTGAGGATGGGGTTGGTATGGGATTGGGGTTGTTGTAGTGACGGATGAGGTGTACCTAGGTGGTCCCCAGTGGTGTCGGAAGAGGTGCTGTCCTCTACACTTCCACTTCCACTCCCACTGGTCCCCACTGACTGGTCATTATCTGGGTTAAACATTTTCTGTGATTCCTGGTGTGCCACGTCTCTTCTAAACTACCCTTTAGTACACCCGCGACCCGGACTCACTACAACCGTGATCTTATACAAATAAAAAAAAAATCACAACTCTTTTCCAAGAAACAACTACTAAATCCCCAAAGTAGGAAATACACCGATTTATCGAGAGAATCGCTGAAGTGAATCCAATGAATGAGTGTCTGCCCCGCACTCGTGTCTGACCGTGAAATATCCCGCAGTTTTATTGCTGAAACCTAAGTCCTTTACGTTAAAAAATTAAAGAATCTAATTTATATAAAACAATTTAAATGATAACGCAACTAACGCGCAGCACTCGTGATGGAGTAATAAAGAATATTTACTGTACTTGAATACTAAACGCACTTGAAGTGAGCAGCGTGGCCCCTGATGACTGATGGAGCGGGACCAGCTGCGCTGAAAAAACTAAGTCCCGCGTTTTTTCGCTTAAACGCTGAAAAATCAAAATTTTTGTTCTGAAGGAAAATAACTAGTTTTACGTTAATAAACCACTCTAGCGATTAATATAGACACCCAGGACCTATATATGCTTACCAAAAATTGAATTTTTATCAAAAACTGCGTTTTTACTCAATTGCTGGACTCTGCCAATTTTCCTGACTCCGAGGGAAAATATTCTATCACCCCAAATATCACAAAACTCCTTTAATTCACAAAAATTTGGGTTTCTCGTTCCCAGATATAAATACGTTATTATTTACTACTGACGTTGTATGCAGAACAATACTGGCACTTCGGGCGGTTTCAACACTCACTAATTCGAATTTTCGTCAAAATCCGAGATTTTCACCTCAAATGGACTCTAACAAAATTACAACACGATTTTCTCGAAAAATAACTAAATTCGGCAAAAATGTTATTATCACTGTTTAATGCCTTACGGACAGAATTACGTCCCTTGCGCGCACTAGAGTAACACTGACCCTAGAATATACACAAAACATGAAAATTCGAATTTTCGCCAAAAAGTCAGATTCTAGCCCAAGCTGGACTTAGAAAATTTTCCACCTACGTTTCTACTGAAAACAGATTCTAAGTCTACAAACACAATTTTACCGTCTTACTGGTAAAAACTAGAAAATATCATCCGCATCGACTGGGGAATCCTAATGATACCCAGATCATACTCGTGACCCACGAATACAAATTAATTACAGTTAACGACTTTCCGACATTGACTTAGCCGAAAACTTATCCCAAAATACTTAGAAATATTCCACGGACAAATAACATTTACACGCAACTTACTATCCCTTAAACTCCTTTACTTACTATAGTGACCGACCAATAGCCCTAAGTCCAGAGGATTAACTACACTCTAGCAACAACACCTCTGACTTAGACTAATACAACAGGGAATAGCAAAACTTAATGTACGCACTTAGCCTAATATGCAAGAAAATGCTAAACACTTGGAAAAAATTTTAACCGGGGATTGAATTTAGGGGGAAAAAAATTATTCTCTAGAACAACGAAAATAATTGGAAATTACTTTATAAATTGAAGTATACTTAATTCAAAAATGCACTCGACTTAATCTTATAATTGTTCCTACCGGCTTGCCGTACCACACCTAGCCTAGGGGCCACGACCATCTAGGTTCCAACAGAGCGACACGCAGCTTTCAGCAACAATTATGACTAGGGACGACTCAACCTCCACTAAGTGTGCGATCACTTAGTTGTTGAATCGCTGCTAGGTAGGTTACTAGTCCGTCCCTCGGAGGCCGCAACGCCCTTCACGGATTTCCGTTTTTCCTAGCGTTTTGGGTCGTCTAATAACGCCCTCGGACTATCTACTGGCGTCCCACAGATATATCCGCCCCCGACAGCCCTCAAGGAACTGCTGTTGAGAGTATGGCGGCTCCCAACACCTCTGAATTAATTGCAATGGGTCGAGTATGGTACCCAGTCCAATCAACTGGGAGCGGTCTCCTTTTCAATAAATCTATTTTAACAGCCTAATCTTACTAACTAAACCTTAATCATATCAGCCCGCATGAATGACCCAAGATTCGCCAATCCCCACTCAAACGCACTGTTGTGGGGCGCACTGCTAATCCTGGCCCGCGGCTGTCTCCTTAGCATCCGCGCACGTGTTCGAACGGCCAGACGCGTGAGCCTTTCAACAATTTCAAACAAAATTGTTGATCCCACCGCTGCCACCATTGTATCACGGGTTATGGTTCCCCCTCTCTCTACTTCTCTTTCCTTCTTTTCCCTCTACCCGTATTCTTACTTTTTTATTCTCTACCAAGGGACTCCAAAACTTTTACCAAAACCAACTCCACGCCACGTGGTCCTAAGACGATTGACCGACTTAGGATTCTACACCCAGTATGACGTGACCTAGGCTTTGAGCAAAACCCTAGAGTCGCCTCTACGCTGCCACCACCAGACCAGTAACACAAGAGCAATGATCGAGGTCTGGATCGATCACGCTAATTAATCAACCTTGGGGCTTGATCCCCACTATAACCGATGACCGTGGAAACTTAAGAGTGTGAAATTAATTACACGGGAATGATTCGATGTTAGAATCGGCGCCCAATCCAACTTTACCTCGTGTGGACCATGTGACCAGGACAAGTTTACACATAAAACACATGGAAATAATAAAATGCAAAATATTAACAAATTTAATTTATTAAAAGAAAAACTAAAACAAAATCTAAATATGTTCACTCCCTGTCGCTTTAACACTCCCTACTTGACCTGAATGGCAAATGAGACTATTTCTATACATAACAATAGCAACTATACCTTGGGCAACCAGCTAAAGATGTTGGGCTGGTCTTGGGGAGAGGTAAGATGGTTGACCTCTTATCCCAGTTGCTCCTCTCTCCACACTGATCTCTTCCTCGTCTGGCCTAGCCCAGGCTAGAGCATTGTAACCTTCCGCCTAGTCAAAGTTTCACCAAGTTACTAGCAAGGTTTAAGTTATAACAATTAACCTCTGTTTGTACTGAATTGATCCAGACTGGTTGAATTATTTTACTGAAATTAAATTACACAAGCCTCTAACGGCAGAGCTGTTCCCGATCACAAAAATGGTTATTAAAACTTTGAGAAATAGTAGACCTGTCAACCCTGATGACCTATGACCGCCGGTCACTCCGCCTTACAAGTTAGATCTGATTCGTGACGTCACTGATGGTGACTTAAACTCAATAATTAGAATACTCTTGATATTGTACCCAGTACTATTATACAATACAATTTTAATACAAAAATGAATAAAGGCTAATTTCTCTAAATTACTGAATACTATAGGATGATTCATTATACGCAGCTATGAACAAAGCGTCGGTTATCTCCACCGCGAATTCCCCTGGGGGTCAGGTCCCCAGGTCACCACGCGGGCTCAGGTTCCCGTTCTCTTTTGTCGATAAACCACTCTGGATAATTCTTACAACAGCCTAGTTTGTTACAGTGGTGGTGTTGGGAGTGGTGGTGGTGTTGGGAGTGGTGGTGGTGTTGGGAGTGGTGGTGGTGTTGGGAGTGGTGGTGGTGTTCGGAGTGGTGTTGGTGTTGATGGGCAGTGGTGGTGGTGTTGGGAGTGGTGGTGGTGTTGGGAGTGGTGGTGGTGTTCGGAGTGGTGGTGGTGTTGGGAGTGGTGGTGGTGTTGGGAGTGGTGGTGGTGTTGGGAGTGGTGTTGGTGTTGGGAGTGGTGTTGGTGTTGGGAGTGGTGTTGGTGTTGGGAGTGGTGGTGGTGTTCGAAGTGGTGGTGGTGTTGGGAGTGGTGGTGGTGTTCGGAGTGGTGTTGGTGTTGATGGGAGTGGTGGTGGTGTTGGGAGTGGTGATGGTGTTGGGAGTGGTGTTGGTGTTGGGAGTGGTTGTGGTGTTCGGAGTGGTGTTGGTGTTGGGAGTGGTGTTGGTGTTGGGAGTGGTGGTGGTGTTGGTGTTGGGAGTGGTGGTGGTGTAGGGAGTGGTGTTGGTGTTGGGAGTGGTGTTGGTGTTGGGAGTGGTGGTGGTGTTGGGAGTGGTGGTGGTGTTGGGAGTGGTGGTGGTATTCGGAGTGGTGTTGGTGTTGATGGGAGTGGTGGTGGTGTTGGGAGTGGTGGTGGTGTTGGGAGTGGTGTTGGTGTTGGGAGTGGTTGTGGTGTTCGGAGTGGTGTTGGTGTTGGGAGTGGTGTTGGTGTTGGGAGTGGTGGTGGTGTTGGTGTTGGGAGTGGTGGTGGTGTAGGGAGTGGTGTTGGTGTTGGGAGTGGTGTTGGTGTTGGGAGTGGTGGTGGTGTTGGGAGTGGTGTTGGTGTTGGGAGTGGTGGTGGTGTTGGGAGTGGTGGTGGTGTTGGTGTTGGGAGTGGTGGTGGTGTAGGGAGTGGTGTTGGTGTTGGGAGTGGTGGTGGTGGTGTTGAGAATGGTTGTGGTTTTGGAAGTGGTTGGGAGTTACAAGTAGAATGTTGGGTTTCAAGATAAAACAAGTTTATTTTCTGCCTAAAACACTAATACGGTTTAGTTTGGTCAAGATCTGGGAAAAACCTTAAAGACTAAGAATTAAGACTGATTGAGATGAACAGCATTAACTGAACTGACGTATGTTGACATTTAGGAGATAAGGTAAGTTACAAGGAGTTGATTATGTAAAACTTAGTTGCTTTTCTCTTAAACTGGATGATAGAGGGGAAGTCTTTAACGTGATTACGAATACATACTCACATCCTTACTTATACATACATATATATATTTATTTATATATATACAAGAAGGTACATTGGGATTGTGATGATACATAGCATAGTAATTACATTCTAGTAAAACCACTAGTACGTGCAGCGTTACAGGCAGGTCCTTAATCTAAAAAAAATTTAAGTAGGAAAATACTTACAAAAGTTATAAAAATTATAACAGGTACATAGCATGAAAAAAATAAAAGATGAGAAAAATTAGTTGGTATATTAAAGCACATGGGTAGCTCAGTTTGATTGCAATGACAGCTTGAATGGTAGTTTAACAGAAATTAATAGGCACAATACAGCATATGGCTAGCACATAAAAGAAGACAGCAATGAACACATTGATAAAGTTGTTTGGATTAAGTACATAAAGATTAGAAGATTAGGTGACACTAGATAGAGAGCAAATTTAAAGCTCAGTGTAGCAAACTACGAAGATGAAATTAGGTACTTTTTGGTTTTGTTTTTGAATGAGGCAAAAGTTTGACAACTTTTCAATTCACTAGGGAGTGAGTTCCATAGACTAGGTCCCTTTTTTTGCATAAAGTGTTTACACAGATTAAGTTTGACCCTGGGGATATCAAAGAGATATTTATTTCTGGTGTGGTGATAATGTGTCCTATTACATCTGTCCAGGGAGAGTTTCAGAGCATGGTTTGCATTTAAGAACAGGGTTTTGTAAATGTAGTTGACACAAGAGAATGTGTGGAGGGAGTTAATATTTAGCAAGTTTAGGGATTTAAACAAGGGAGCTGAGTGTTGTCTAAAAGCAGAGTTAGTTATTATTCTGATAGTAGATTTTTGCTGGGTGATGATGGGCTTGAGGTGGTTTTCAGTGGTTGACCGCCATGCACAGATACCATAATTAAGATAGGGATAGATTAATGCATAATATAGTGAGAGGAGAGCATGAATTAGGAACATAATATCTGATTTGGGAGAGTATACCATCTGTGTTGGAGACTTTCTTAGTTACGTGTTGAATGTAGGTGCTGAAGTTGAGTCTCTTGTCGAGTCTCTTGGCGAGTCTCTTGAAGTTGAGTCATATACATACATACATACATACATACATACATACATACATACATACATACATACATACATACATACATACATACATACATACATACATACATACATACATACATACATACATACATACATACATACATACATACATATATACGTACATGCATGCACACACATACATACATACATATGAAGCTGGCTGGAAACAGTTCAGAGGTATGCCACTAGGCTAGTCCCAAACTAAGAGCGATGAGTTATGAGGACAGACTACGTGACCTGCACCTCACGTCGCTGGAAGACAGAAGAGCTAGGGGAGACATGATCACCACATATAAAATTCTCAGGGGAACTGACAGGCTTCCACACCCCCACGTTGACCGCAGAACGTCTAAGGTTACCTGCCATTCTCGCTTACCAAGTGTATCCCACACACACACACACACACACACACACACACACACACACACACACACACACACACACACACACACACACACACACACACACACACACACACACACACACACACACACACACACTCGAGGGGCCTCGTAGCCTGGTGGATAGCGCGCAGGACTCGTAATTCTGTGGCGCGGGTTCGATTCCCGCACGAGGCAGAAACAAATGGGCAAAGTTTCTTTCACCCTAAGTGCCCCTGTTACCTAGCAGTAAATAGGTACCTGGGAGTTAGTCAGCTGTCACGGGCTGCTTCCTGGGGTGTGTGTGTGGGGTGTGGGAAAAAAAAAGTAGTTAGTAAACAGTTGATTGACAGTTAAAAGGCGGGCCGAAAGAGCAAAGCTCAACCCCCGCAAAAACACAACTAGTAAACACAACTAGTAAACACACACACTAAAACACACACACACACACACACACACACACACACACACACACACACACACACACACACACACACACACACACACACACACACACACACACACACACACACACACACACACACACACACACACACACACACACACACACACACACACACACACACACACACACACACATACACACACACAAACAGGGAGCCGAGCGGACAGCACGCTGTACACGTGATCCTGCGTTCCCGGGCTCGAATCCGTGCGCCGGCGAAAAACGATGGGCAGAGTTTCTTTCGCCTTATGACTTTGTTACCTAGCCGTAAATAGGTACCTGGGAGTTAGTCAGCTGTCACGGGCTCCTTCTTGGGGTAAGTGTGTGTGGTGTGGAGAGAGAGAGAGAGAGAGAGAGAGAGAGAGAGAGAGAGAGAGAGAGAGAGAGAGAGAGAGAGAGAGAGAGAGAGAGAGAGAGAGAGAGAGAGAGAGAGAGAGAGAGAGAGAGAGAGAGAGAGGGGGGGGGGGGAGAGAGAGAGAGAGAGAGAGAGGGGGGGGAGAGAGAGAGAGAGAGAGAGAGAGAGAGAGAGAGAGAGAGAGAGAGAGAGAGAGAGAGAGAGAGAGAGAGAGAGAGAGAGAGAGAGAGAGAGAGAGAGAGGGAGAGAGAGAGAGAGAGAGAGAGAGAGAGAGAGAGAGAGAGAGAGAGAGAGAGAGAGAGAGAGAGAGAGAGAGAGAGAGAGAGAGAGAGAGAGAGAGAGAGAGAGAGAGAGAGAGAGGAGAGAGAGAGAGAGAGAGAGAGAGAGGGAGAGGGAGTGGAGAGAGAGAGAGAGGAGAGGAGAGAGAGGAGAGAGAGAGAGAGAGAGAGAGAGAGAGAGAGAGAGAGAGAGAGAGAGAGAGAGAGAGAGAGAGAGAGAGAGAGAGAGAGAGAGAGAGAGAGAGAGAGAGAGAGAGAGAGAGAGAGACAGTTGAAAGGCAGGCCGAAAGAGCAGAGCTCAAGCCCCGCAAGCACAACTAGGTGAATAAAACTAGGTGAATACACAAACACCCACACACACACACATGTATCAGATTCTTAGCTTACAACATTTATGATTTACCAATTTGTGTTACTACATAGACTCTCAATTTCACAATATTGTATAAACTTGGAACTTAAAATTTGTCAGTCTGTTTCATAAATTAATAACTTTGTTAATTATCAATTAATCATTAATTTATTCACTTATATATTTTCACATTAATATTAGCTACTGTATAGTCTTTTTTTGTTACAATATTCCAGCATTGTTAATGATCTCTATAGCTTTAAGCTAGTACATCTGCGTCTCCAGTCTATATTTGTCCGTTCCAATTGTTTATATTGCGGTAGTGGACCCCATACCCATCCTGTGGGGGGGTAGTGGACCCCCATACCCATTCTGCGGGTGGTAGTGGACCCCATACCCATCTTGTGGGTGGTAGTGGACCCCATACCCATCTTGTGGGTGGTAGTGGACCCCATACCCATCCTGTGGGTGGTAGTGGACCCCATACCCATCTTGTGGGTGGTAGTGGACCCCATACCCATCCTGTGGGTGGTAGTGGACCCCATACCCATCTTGTGGGTGGTAGTGAACCCCCATACCCATCTTGTGGGTGGTAGTTAACCCCATACCCATCTTGTATGGGGAAGTGGACCCATACCCATATTGTGGGTGGTAGTGGACCCCATACCCTTCCTGTGGGTGGTAGTGGACCCCATACCCATCTTGTGGGTGGTAGTAAACCTAATACCCATCTTGTGGGGAAGGGAAGGTAGTGGACCCCATACCCATCCTGCGAGTGATAGTGGACCCCCATACCCATCTTGTGGGTGGAAGTGGACCCCATACCCATCCTGCGGGTGTTAGTGGACCCCAATACCCATCTTGTGGGTGGAAGTGGACCCCATTCCCATCCTGCGGGTGTTAGTGGACCCCAATACCCATCTTGTATGGGGAAGTGGACCCCATACCCATCCTGCGGGTGGTAGTGGACCCCATACCACTCTTGTGGGGTGTTAGTTGACCCCATACCCATCTTTATTGGGAAGTGGACCCCATACCCACAGTGTGGGAGGTAGTGGACCCCATACCATCTTGTGGGTGTTAGAGGAACCCATACCCATCTTGTGGGTGGTAGTGGACCCCATTCCTATCATGTGGGTGGTAGTGGACCCCCATACCCTTTTTGTTGGTGGTTGTGGACCCCAATTACCCATCTTGTTGGCGGTAGTGGACCCCATACCCATCTTGTATGCGGAAGTGGACCCCATACCCATATTGTGGGTGGTAGGGGACCCCATACCCATCTTGTGGGGGTAGTAGACCCCATACCCATCCTGCGGGTGGTAGTGAACTCCATACCCATCTTGTAGGTGTTAGTGGACCCCATACCCATCTTGTGGGGGGTAATGGACCCCATTCCCATCCTGTGGGTGGTAGTTGACCCCACTCCCATCGTGTGGGTGGTAGTGGACCCCGGACCCTACACACGTCCTTTGGGTGGTAGTGGACCCCATACCCATCTTGTGGGTGATAATGTACCCCATACCCATCCTGTGGACGGTAGTGGACCCATTACCTATCCTGTGGGTGGCAGTTGACCCCATACCTATCCTGTGGGTGGTAGTGACCCCATAGCTATCCTGTAGGCGGCAGTGGAAACATACTCATCCTGTGGTCGGTCCTGAACCCCATTCGCATCCTGCGGGTGGAAGTGGACCCCAAACCCATCATGTGGGTGGTAGTGACCCCATAGATATCCTGTAGGCAGTAGTGGACCACCATGCCCATCCTTTGGGCGGTAGTGACCCCATACCTATCATGTGGGTGGTAGTGGCCCCATCCATACCCATCCTGTGAGTGGTTGTCGACCCAATACCCATCATGTGGGCGGTAGTGGACCTCACACCCATCCTGTTGGCGGTAGTGGACCCCCATACCCATCCAGTGGATGATAGTGGTCCCCAAAGCCATCCTGTCGGCGGTAGTGGACCTTCCTGTGGATGATTGTGGTCCGCAAACCCATCATGTGGGTGGCAGTTGACCCATGCCTATCCTGTGGGCGGTACTTGACCCCATAAGCAAGTTGTGGGCGGTAATGAACCTAATACCCACCCTGAGGGCGTTAGTGGACCCCATACGGGTCATTTTGGGTGGTAGTTAACCCCCCTTACCTATCCTGTGGGCGGTAGTAGACGCGATACTATGGTGTATGGTGCCTATTAATCTTGTCTAAGTTACCAATCAAGCTGTCAATGCAATCAATCAGAGCTACCAATGTGCTACTAGTATAGTACTACTTAGTATATTACTACTAGTATACTACTTAGTATACCTACTAATCTCCTCTATCTCATTTTTCTTTTTTCTTGCAATGTATCTTTTATCATTTTATTAATTCTGCTTGAATTTACCTACTTGAAATTATCTGTTAGATTAAGGACCTGCCCGAAACGCTGCGCGTACTAGTGGCTTTACAAAATTGTAAATACCATGCTATGTATCCTCACAAACCCAATGTACCTTCTTGTATATAAATAAATAAATAAATAAATAAATAAATACTCATCCTGTCGGCGGTAATTAAGCATATACCCATTCTTGGACGGTACTGTACCCTATTCTCATGCTGTGGGCGACAATGGAGGCCATACCCATCCTGTGGGCGGTATAGTGGACACCAAACACACATCCTTTGAGCGGAAGTGGAACATATACCCTTCCAGTGGGCAGTAGTGGATCCCATACCCATCCTGCATGCGGTAGTGGACGCCATATTCATCCTGTGGGCAGTAGTGGACCCCATGCTCATCCTGTAGATGATAGTGGTCGTCAAACCCACCCTATGGGCAGTTGTGGACCCCATACCCATCCTGTATAGTACTCACCTAATTGTGCTTGCGGGGATTGGGTTCTGGCTCTTTGGTCCCGCCTCTCAACCGTCAATCAACTGGTGTACAGATTCCTGAGCCTACTGGGCTCTATCATATCTATATTTGAAACTGCGTATGGAGTCAGCCTCCACCACATCACTTCCTAGTGCATTCCATTTACTATCTACTCTGACACTGAAAAAGTTTTTTCTAATGTCTCTGCGGCTGATTTGGGTACTCAGCTTCCACCTGTGTCCCCATGTGCGTGTGCCACCCGTGTTAAATAATCCATCCTTGTCCACCCCTGTCAATTCCCCTGAGAATTTTGTATGTTGTGATCATGTCGCCACTAGCTCTTCTGTCTTCCAGCGACGTGAGATGCAGGTCACGTAGTCTGTCCTCATTACTCATGCCTCTTAGTTCTAGGACTTGTCTAGTGGCATACCTCTGAACTTGTTCGAGCTTCGTCTTGTGCTTGACTAGATACGGGTTCCATGCTGGGGCTACATACTCCAGGATTGGCCTTACATATGTGGTATACAAGGTTCTGAAGGATTCCTTACACAGGTTTCTGAAAGCAGTTCTGATGCTAGCCAGCCTCGCATAGGCCGCTGATGTTATTCTTTTGATGTGGGCTTCAGGAGACAGGTTTGGCGTGATATCAACTCCCAGTTCTTTCTCTCTGTCCGTTTCGTGAAGGACTTCATCTCCCATTCAGTATCCAGTGACTGGCCTCCTAGTTCCTCCTTGTTACGAACCCGGATCCAGCATCCGAGCACGGAGTAGTAACGACTACGCCATCTGTGGGTCAGCTCCCGAAACCCCCGCCAAACGAACGACGACACCGGATGAGGACGGCGAATATCGGCCACAAGGGCCAGTTTCCAGTCCTGTGCAGCTCACAACACAGCCGCTCCTGACCTCTGGTGAGGTGGTGCTCCGACGACAGCGCCATCTATGGGCTGGATACGTCAGGTGTTTGTGCCCGAGCCCGTAAGTATTAGTGTCCCGGTTATTGATGACGTGTCTGCTTACAGAGCCGACCTGGGACCACTGTGATGGAAGTGGAAGCAGTCTACCCGAGGCAGCCAGTCTCCATACTGTGAACCTTGCTGCAGCTGTTGTGACGTCGTCCCCCCGGAAGAACACTGTGGTGTGTTAGCCTGCCAGTGGAGTGGCAGTGAAAGGATTTACCCGGGACCGACTGTTGGAGACGATCATCCACTGGGGTATTGAGGACAGGAGGGTGATTTGTGATATCACACGAGACTCCTGTCTAGGGCGTACCCCTTATATCGTTCGTGGAGTGGCCGTACCAGCCTTGGTGGCTCAGTACCTGCCAGCAGACCAGCTGGACGTGTGGTTGACGGCCTCCACGACGGTGCCCCCAGTGGACCTGCGTTTTGGCTGACCTGTGGCCCGGGTAGGCTCGGCATTCTCAGAGGACACGTCGTGAGGCCACGAAGAAAGCACCAAGGACTCGGCACCGAGAGTTATGGCACCAGCGTCTTCAGTAGAAGACATCGATTGAGGATTAATCCCCTTGTAAAGTGTTAATACCCCTCCCCTTTGTGCACTCATTTATTTTATATATTTAAACGGTGATGGTAATTATAATATTAAGTTCTTAGCTTTCTTTCCCTACTCCCTTTAAGTTACTTGCGTCACGGATCTCATCCCTTGATAGCCACTACTGGCTCGGGAACGGATACATATATCTTCCTCTAACTACATCAGAGTAAGGACCCCGTTGCGTCCCGAGAGGGCCGTAACACTCCTCCTAGTTTCATTACCTTACATTTACTTGGGTTGAATTTTAGGAGCCATTTGTCGGACCATTCCTTCAGTTTGTCTAGGTCATCTTGTAGCCTCATACTATCCTCCTCTGTCCTGATCCTCCTCATAATTTTTGCATCATCAGCAAACATCGAGAGGAACGAGTCAATTCCTTCTGGGAGATCATTTACGTATATCAGAAACCGTATAGTTCCAGGGACTGATCACTGTGGGGCTCCACTGGTGACTCCCCGCAATTCCGAGACCTCACCCCTCACGGTAACTCGCTGTCTCCTGTTGCTTAGGTACTTTCTTATCCAGTGGAGTACCTTTCCTTTCACTCCTGCCTGCTTCTCCAGTTTGTGCACTAGTCTCTTATGTGGTACTGTGTCAAAAGTTTTCTGGCAGTCCAGAAATATGCAGTCTGCCCAGCCCTCTCTCTCTCTCTTGCCTGATTTTTGTTGTCTGGTCATAGAACTCAATCCTGTTAGGCATGATTTGCAATCTCTGAACCCATGCTGATGTTGTGTTTCATGTTCTTTTGCTCCAGATGTTCCACTTGCTTTTTTCGCACAATCTTTTCTATCATCTTGCATGGAATGTAAGTTATGGACACTGGCTTGTAGTTCAGTGCCTCCTGCCTATCACCCTTCTTGTATATTGGGACTACGTTGGCCGTCTTCCAAATTTTTGGCAGTTCACCTGTTACCAGTGACTTCTTGTACACCATGGAGAGTGGTAGGCACAGAGCATCTGCTCCTTCCTTTAGAATCCATGGTGAGATTCCATCCGGGCCTATAGCCTTTGTCACGTCCAAATCTAGCAGATGCTTCCTCATCTCCCCACTGGTAATCACAAACTCCTCTAGTGGTGTCTGGGTTGATGTTCCTTCCCTTATTTCGAGGACTTCTCCTTGCTCTGAGGTGAAGACTTCCTGGAATTTCTTATTGAGTTCCTCGCACACTTCCTTGTCCTTTTTAGTGAATCTTTCTGCCCCTATCCTCAGTTTCATCACCTGTTCCTTCACTGTTGTTTTCCTCCTGATGTGGCTATGCAGCAGTTTGGGTTGAGTCTTTGCCTTGCTCGCTGTGTCATTTTCATATTGCCTCTCCTGCCTCTCTTCTCACCCTGACGTATTCATTGCTGGCGCTCTGGTATCTTTCTCTGCTCTCTAGTGTTCTGTTGTTTTTATAGTTTCTTCACGCCATTTTACTTAACTGCTTTGCTAGCTTGCAACTCTGATTAAACCATAGGCTTTTCATCTCAATTTCATTTTTTTCCTTTTGGACTGGGACGAACTTGTCTGCTGCCGCCTTACACTTCTGTGTAATGTAGTCCATCATGTCTTGAACCGTTTTTCCTCTGAGCTCTGTTTCCCAAGCTATTTCAGTTAGGAATTTTCTCATCTCATAGTTTCTCTTCCGGAATGCCGGCCTCTTGTTTTCTGGTCCCTTCCTTGAGTACATTAACCCTTCTTCGACCAAATATTCAAACAACAGTACACTGTGATCACTCATACCCCCGAGGGCTTCCAGACCGATTTCCCTTATATAGGTCGAGTCTTGCTGGTTCATCATTGCCTCTCATTCTCGTGGGACCCTTGACATGCTGACTTAAAAAGTTTCTAGTCGTCACCTCTAGCAGTTTCGCTCCCCATGTTTCCTCACCTCCATGTGGTTCTCTGTTTTCCCAGTCTATCCTTCCATGATTAAAGTCCTCCATGCTGAGCAGATGGGATCGATTTCTACAGGCAGCAGCGGCTGCTCTCTCAATGATAATTTTAACTGCCATGTTGTTTCTGTCATACTCTTGCCTGGGTCTTCTTTCATTTTGTGGTGGGTTATATATCACTGCTACTACTACTCTTCGTGCTCGCATCGTCATGGTGCCTGTTATGAAGTCTCAGAACACTTCGCTGCCCGGAATAACCATCTCCTCGAAACTCCATTCCTTTCTCATCAGTAGAGCCATTCCGCCTCCTCCCCTTCCTTCCCTCTCTTTCCTTATTACAGTGTAGTCCTGGGGGAAACACCGCATTCGTTATGATTCCTGAGAGTTTTGTTTCTGTAAGTCCAATTATATCTGGGTTTACTTCTTGCCTTGTTTTTAATCCCATCTATGTTCGAGTACATAACCTAACTCTCTTCTGTCCATTCTCAGTTTCTGTTGATTCCACTGGAGTTGGGGGGTAAGGGATGCCTGGGATGGGTGAACCTAGGAAGGAGAGCCTGGGGGGTCTGGGGTGTGAGGGGGGCTGGGAGGATCTGGAACAAGGGGGGCTAGGGGGTCTGACGTGATGCGGCTGAGGGGATCCGGGGTTGTGGGGCTAGTTGGGGCAAGGGATGGGGGAGCTGGAGGGACATGTGGTGGCGTGGTGGAAGGTCACGGGTTGGAGTGTGCAGGGTAGACTGGGGTGAGTTAACAGGGTGGTCAGGGGTTGGGGAGGGGAGGGGTGCCTGGGGAGGGGGGGCCATGAGGGAGGGGGGTGGGGTTAATGGGAAGGGCACAGGCTGGAGAAACAGGGAAGGGCATGGGGTGCAGGAACAGAGAGGGTCTGGGGTAGGGGTTGGGGAAGAAAAAGGGCATGGGGGATTCTGGGGTCAGGGAACATGTGGGCATGATCTGAAGGGGGACTTTACTGTCTGGGGAGGTGCAAGTAATTGGTGGGGGATGGTTGAGGGGTTGGTTGGTGGGAGGCTTCTGTTACAATTCTCCCTATGGGTACTGGCCTACTGGTGGGGGGATTTCCACTCCCCTCTGAGGTTCCTCGAGACACTGAGCTGAGACCTGTGGCTCCCATATCCCCACTCCTTTCTCTGCGTCTCCTCCTTGCTTCTGCAGCCTTCCTTCTCTCCTCCCTTGTCATGTCCCTTTGCAGAAAGACGTCCTCGTATCCCCCTAACCTCACAAGTCTGCTCTTCCTGGATAGGATTTTCTCCTTTGTTGCCTCGTTCATGAGCGCTACCTTTATCAATCGTTTCCTTTCCTTCTTGTTTTACAAAACTTTCCTTCTTCCTTTACAAAACAAGTCACAACCAAAAGGCTTAACAATCCCTGGCTTACAAAGGGAATACTTAAATCTATTAATAAAAAACATGACCTTGAGAAGAAGTATAGGTTAGGAATTGTCTCCAAAGAATTCTCAAAGAATTACTCATTATTGCTGTCTAAGATAATTAGACGAGCCAAAACTAAATACTACGTAGATAAATTTACCCAAATAAAGAGCAACATTCAACAAACTTGTAGAACAATTTCTCAAATATTGGGATCAAAGAAGTCTTTAAATAACAAACCGGCTCTCCTGTCTAATAACGATGGTCAGCTTTCAGCCTCTGATTCTGCTATTGGGTTCAATAGGTTCTTCTCTTCCATTGGTTCATCCCTTGCAAATGATATTCCATCTTCCAGTACAGACATTAAGGACTATCTTACAGGTAACTATCCACAGTCTCTGTACCTAAAGCCTATTAATTCCACTGACGTCAATGAGATAATCCTTTCCCTTAAAACCAAGTCTGGTGCCCTTGAGGAGATACCAACTTTAATTTACAAAAAAGCCTCCAGATCTTTAGCCCCTGCTATTGCTTTGCTCTTCAACAAGTCACTTGAACTCCAAACCTTCCCAGATATTCTAAAAAAAGCTAGAGTAACGCCTGTCCACAAATGTGGTGATCTCACAGATGTTAACAACTACAGACCTATATCTATCCTGCCAAACTTGTCAAAAAATTTTGAAAAACTAATCTATAAGCAGCTTTACTCATATCTAGCCAAACTCAATATACTTAGCCCTTGCCAATATGGCTTCAGACCCAAAAAAAGCACTAAATATGCACTTATTAGTATGCTTAACTCGATTCATACAGCTCTTGATAAAAATGAGTTCCCTGTTGGGTTGTTTGTGGACCTGCATAAAGCTTTTGATACTGTCAACCACCAAAACCTTCTTCTTAAATTACATCATTATGGAGTCAGAGGACACTCCCTAATATACCTCAAATCCTACCTTACTGACAGGCTCCAATATGTTTCTGTGAATAATACAATTTCTCCCACCCTACCCATCAACATTGGTGTTCCCCAGGGCAGCATACTTGGCCCTCTCCTCTTTCTCATCTACATTAATGACCTTCCAAATGCCTCCCAACACCTCAAACCAATTCTATTTGCTGACGACACAACCTTTATTTACTCCAGTCCTGATCCCCTTGCTCTAAATGCCACAGTAAATACTGAGCTAAATAAAGTCCATCTGTGGCTAACTGCCAACAAACTCACCCTTAACATTGACAAAACCTTCTATATTCTGTTTGGCAATAAATCCTCTAATCAAATAAATCTCAAAATAAACAATACCCAAATTTGTAACAAATTAGATGGCAAATTCCTTGGCATTCTCATTGACCAC
Source organism: Procambarus clarkii (assembly GCF_040958095.1). Lineage (NCBI taxonomy): Eukaryota > Metazoa > Arthropoda > Malacostraca > Decapoda > Cambaridae > Procambarus > Procambarus clarkii. The sequence goes on from NW_027189130.1 coordinate 4,142,576, forward strand.
AAGCTGAATTTCCAGGGACACATTCTAAACATATCAAAAAAAGTTTCAAAAACTGTGGGCATTCTTTCTAAGATCAGATATTATGTACCACGCCCTGCCCTGGTGACTCTCTATTACTCCCTTATCTATCCATATCTCAACTATGGTATTTGTGCTTGGGGCTCTACTACCCAAAATCACTTACGTCCTCTAATTACTCAACACAAAGCTGCTATTAGAACAATATCCAATTCTGGCCCCAGACATCACACGGTACCCCTACTCAAATCTCTGAATATGTTAGACATTAAGTCACTGCACATTCTCTCATGTGTATTATACATATATAAAACGCTAAACTATAATGCCAATCCTGATCTCAAAAGCTTCATAGAAGGTTGTAACAGAACCCATGAGCACCACACTAGAAATAAATACAGTTTTGATATTCCTAGAGTACGACTTAATCAAACTAGAAATGCTCTACAAATCAAGGGGCCCAGAATGTGGAATGACCTTCCCAACCATGTTAAAGACTGTACCTCTCTCAACCAGTTTAAATTAAAAGCGAAGCTATACCTAATAAATTCCCTGTAACCTACCTTACCCTTCTATTGTCAACCAATGTCTGTTTTTTTCTTTAAAGAGCGCTGTTTGTCGACATAATTGTATTTGTGCTGCTTTTTCATCTATGTTTTCATTCTACTCATTATGCTCAATTATTATTAAGCTTGTCATTTAAGTTTATCATGCCCGAAACGCTTTGCGTAATAGTGGCTTTAGGCATTGTATGTACTAGCTCTACCTATAAGTCAACCAATCCTTGTATAAATTTATTGTATGTATGTACCTTACCTAAATAAAATTGTATTGTATTGTATGGTAGATGCCCAGCCTGAAAACCTTCTGTATGTTGCTATTTGCCTTCTCCATATCCAGTCCCTCCAAGATCTCTGTCATGGTTTCTCGGTCCCTCCTCCTCCACTCCTCCCGATTGGATCCCTCTGGTTCCTGTACTCCTACAACTATAATTGTTCGTTTCCTTTCCAGCATTTGCTTAGTGCATTTTGCAGCTTCCTGTGAGGTAGCTGCTTTCATAGCTGTTGCCCATAGTGGTCCCCATACCCATCCTATGGGCAGTTCATGGGCCCAGACCTATCCTACAAGTGGTATGGGCCCCTTACCCACCTAACAGGTCGTAGTGGACCCGATACCGATCCTACAGTAGGTAGTATACACAATACCATCCTGTTTGCAGTAGTTTACCCCATAAACATTCCAACGTAACATCGTTTTCTGTTCACGATTCTACAATACTTTCTTTAAAGATGTTTAAAGCACAAACTAGTGTAAATAATAATGATTGTTGCAGCACTTTTATTTTATGTAATGAATTATAGTGCTTATTATAATTTACTAAGAACAACTAATATTTCTCATAAAAAAACTACGAGCCTTCAATAGGATGTAGCTGATCTGTAATATTCTAAGAGCATGGACAATAGTAGGTCAATTTCACAACCCAACCCACTACAATTTTCATTATAATTGAACCAATCACGACTTTTCTGCTGTCTACGGTGATGGACGGGTACTGTGAGACGTAAATTGGTACGTGAGGAAGAGTTTGGCCTTGAAAAAAATATAACTGGGAATATACCACATATGTACTCATTCATAAGGAAAATATTAACTATTAGCAATAAGTTATATATGTGCCGTCTTGTGCGAGAGCGGGTTGTATAGTGGTGTGGTGAACCCTGTGGTCATGTATGGTGGTGTGGTGAACCCTGTGGTCATGTATGGTGGTGTGGTGAACCTTGTGGTCATGTATGGTGGTGTGGTGAACCCTGTGGTCATGTATGGTGGTGTGGTGAACCTTGTGGTCCTGGTTGCTGGAGTGTTGATCTTTGTGGTAGTTTACACTGGCGTTGTGGTTGTAGTTGTTACAACGCCAAAGTAGGGTTAGACATGTGGTTAATAATTGTGTGAAATGTCGGAAGTTCAACATCACTTACAGAGAACAGCAGTAGTTGTAATATATGAAAAACCCTGGACACTATTGTGGCGGAGACTATATATCTGTGGCCGACGTCTACAAATGAGTGTAGAAACACCTTTGTCCCCTTTGGCTGACGTTAAAGACATTACCTATGGACTGGCACATGAAAATTCTTAGCAGAATAGTTACATATTGAATATATACTTTCACTTGAAAAACTATTAATCTTATGTTGAACTTTTATAATAATTTGTGTAAGAAATAACAACAATTAAGATTATCACAGACCTTTTGTTAGACGACAATAACCGGATGATGTTTGATGTACCACTAGCGCTAAACTGGCTGTTACACCAAGAGCTATTTGCTGCTTGTTTTACCAAAACCTTATGGCTCACTGGTTTACCAAAAGCTGTAGGCAGGAGAGTTGCTAAGGATAGTTTGTCTCTAAATACTTATCGCTGCACACCAGGCCACACTCTCAATGTAACCAACTGTCACACTCAGGACAAGGCCCTGTGGTCACATTATGGTCAGTACCTTCTGGACACCAGGTACAGTGTTTGCAACAGATAAAATCAATGAATGCTGGTAAAACCAAAAGCAAGACACTTCACTACACACGAGAACTGTTAACAGTACACTACTCACAAATACACTGGCGTTAGCGGTGACACCAAATAAGGGCAAACATGTCGCCGCTACGCAGTATCCATATCGAGGCGGACGGAACGTTGAGCGACAAAAAGCGATACCAGTGACAAAAATGTAACTTTCCTTTCTAGATTATCTTACACACTAATAGCACAGATGTGTGGTCTGTGCTCTCTGCTATGTTACTGGTGATATTTATCACACACAACCGGTCTGTGTGTACTCTGTGTTCCTTCTATGTTACTGGTGATATCTATCACACACTACTGAGCCAGCTGTGGAGATATCTATCACACACTACTGGGCCAGCTGTGGTGATATCTATCACACACTACTGGGCCAGCTGTGGAGATATCTATCACACACTACTGAGCCAGCTGTGGTGATATCTACCACACACTACTGGGCCAGCTGTGGTGATATCTATGACACACTACTGGGCCAGCTGTGTAGATATCTATGACACACTACTGGGCCAGCTGTGGAGATATCTATCACACACTACTGAGCCAGCTGTGGTGATATCTATCACACACTACTGGGCCAGCTGTGGTGATATCTATGACACACTACTGGGCCAGCTGTGTAGATATCTATGACACACTACTGGGCCAGCTGTGGAGATATCTATCACACACTACTGGGCCAGCTGTGGAGATATCTATGACACACTACTGGGCCAGCTGTGGAGATATCTATGACACACTACTGGGCCAGCTGTGTAGATATCTATGACACACTACTGGGCCAGCTGTGTAGATATCTATGACACACTACTGGGCCAGCTGTGGAGATATCTATGACACACTACTGGGCCAGCTGTGGAGATATCTATCACACACTACTGGGCCAGCTGTGGAGATATCTATGACACACTACTGGGCCAGCTGTGTAGATATCTATGACACACTACTGGGCCAGCTGTGTAGATATCTATGACACACTACTGGGCCAGCTGTGGAAATATCTATCACACAGTACTGGGCCAGCTGTGGTGATATCTATCACACACTACTGGGCCAGCTGTGGTGATATCTATCACACACTACTGGGCCAGCTGTGGAAATATCTATCACACAGTACTGGGCCAGCTGTGGAGATATCTATCACACACTACTGGGCCAGCTGTGGAGATATCTATCACACACCACTGGGCCAGCTGTGGAGATATCTACCACACACTACTGGGCCAGCTGTGGAGATATCTATCACACACTACTGGGCCAGCTGTGGAGATATCTATCACACGGTACTGGGCCAGCTGTGGAGATATCTACCACACACTACTGGGCCAGCTGTGGTGATATCTATCACACACTACTGGGCCAGCTGTGGAGATATCTATGACACACTACTGGGCCAGCTGTGGAGATATCTATGACACACTACTGGGCCAGCTGTGTAGATATCTATGACACACTACTGGGCCAGCTGTGGTGATATCTATCACACACTACTGGGCCAGCTGTGGAAATATCTATCACACAGTACTGGGCCAGCTGTGGAGATATCTACCACACACTACTGGGCCAGCTGTGGAGATATCTATGACACACTACTGGGCCAGCTGTGGTGATATCTATCACACACTACTGGGCCAGCTGTGGAAATATCTATCACACAGTACTGGGCCAGCTGTGGAGATATCTATGACACACTACTGGGCCAGCTGTGGTGATATCTACCACACACTACTGGGCCAGCTGTGGAAATATCTATCACACAGTACTGGGCCAGCTGTGGAGATATCTATCACACACTACTGGGCCAGCTGTGGAGATATCTATCACACACTACTGGGCCAGCTGTGGAAATATCTATCACACACTACTGGGCCAGCTGTGGAGATATCTATCACACACTACTGGGCCAGCTGTGGTGATATCTATCACACACCACTGGTCCAGCTATGGTGATATCTATCACACACCACTGGGCCAGCTGTGGAGATATCTATCACACACTACTGGGCCAGCTGTGGAGATATCTATCACACACTACTGGGCCAGCTGTGGTGATATCTATCACACACCACTGGTCCAGCTATGGTGATATCTATCACACACTACTGGGCCAGCTGTGGAGATATCTATCACACACTACTGGGCCAGCTGTGGAGATATCTATCACACACTACTGGGCCAGCTGTGGAGATATCTATCACACACCACTGGGCCAGCTGTGGAGATATCTATCACACACTACTGGGCCAGCTGTGTGTGCTCTGTGCTCCCTCTATGTTAGTGCAACCCGCTCTCGCTATAACATAGTATCATTGTGGTCAAAGGCTCATAGTTCCTAAGCTGCTAATGTTCATAGTTTATCTGTGGTAGATTTCCAGTTATTTCCCTATCACCAGGCACTAACCCTTCATCACGAACCATAGTCTGTCCCATAGTACCCGTCTCATCACTGTAGAGAGCATAAGGGTCCGTTTGCTCCTATTTTAAATGATAATTGTATTTTTACAGTGAAACGTCTGATATGAAATTTACGTACTATTTTCCATGTTATTCAAGTATCATGGATACGCTACATCCAATTGAAGGCTCGTAGTTTTGTTTTGAGAAATCTTGGTAGTTCTAAGTAAATTATAATAAGCACTATAAATTATTATATGAAATTGTGGGGTTCTCTCAAATAATTTTTGTTTACAATAGTTTGTGCTTTGAAAATCTGAAGAGAGTGAATTGCAGGAACGTCATAACAAAACGATGTTAAGTTGAAATGTCTATGGGGTACACTACTGAAAACCGGATAGATCTTGGGCCCACAACAAATCACACGATGTTTATGGAGTCCACTACCACCTAAAAGGATAGGTATGTGTTCCACTACCACCTGTAGGTTGGGTATGGGTCCATTACCACCAATAGGATGGGTATGGGGTCCATTACCGCCCCATGCTTGGTATGAGGTGCATTACTGCCCACAGCATGGGCATGGGGTCCACTACCGCCAACAGGAAGGCTATGAGGTCCACTTCCATCCACAGGATGGGTATGAGGTCCACTACCCCAAAGGATGGGTATGCGGTCCACTACCGCCCAGAGGATGAGTGTTTGGGTCCGCCTCCTCCTTCAGAATGAGTATGGGGGTCACAACCACCCACAGGATGGGTATGTGGCCCAGTACTGCCCATATCTTTTTTAATACAAGAGTTCTTACATTCTTGTACACATTCTTACATACACAGGATAAGTATGGGGTGCACTACCACCCACAGGATGAGTATGCGGGGTCCACTACTGCCCACGGGATTGGACTATCATCTACAGGAAGGATATGGGGTCCACTACCACTAGCAGGATGGATTTAGGGTTCACAACTATTCACACGCTGTGTATGGGGTCCACTATCACCCGTAGGATGGGTATGGGGTCCACTACCACCTGTTGGTTGTGTATGGGGTCAACTACTACCTACAGGATGAGGCTGGAGTTCACTACCGCCCACAGGATGGGTATGGGGTCCACTAGCGCAACCAGGAGGAGTATGGGGTCCACTGCCACCCAAAGGATGAGTATGGGGTCCACTATCACCCACTGGATAGGTATGGGGTTCACTACCATCCACAGGATGAGTAGGGGATCCACTACCACGTATACGATAGGTATGGAGTCCACTACAACCACAGGATGAGTATAGGGTCCACTACTGGTCAGAAAATGAGTGTATGGTCCACCTCTGCCCACAGGATGGGTATGGGGTCCACTGCTCCCATCAGGATGGGTATTGGGTCGATTGCCGCCTAGAAAATGGGTGTATGGTTCACTACCGCCTACAGGATTGGTATGGGTCCTGTACCGCCCATGGAATGGGACCCAAGGTGTCCACTACCACCTGTAGATGTTTATTGGGTCCACTACTGCCTACAGGATCAAGTACCGCCCAGTCAAGTACTCTCGGAAACCTGATACATATGTTAACATACTATAGTTACCCATTAAGATTTGTTGGAAAAATGGGAGATTCCGTGGCGTCATCACAACAAGACGTATATTCACAACATGTATATATTAAACTCTAATTATTCCTTTAAACAGAGTCTAGTGTTTAAACTTAACAAAATAGTATTCAATAGGACTGAATAATTATACCATACACCAGAAAATATAGCTTGCCTCCCTAGCCCTTAAGACAGAGTAGGAACCAGCAGAGTACTGGAACAAAACATTGTTGGAACACTCCCTCAAGCAACCCGTTCTCGCAAATTTAATAAGTCAATATTGACTTATTAAATATGTGCATAGGTGACATACTTAACATAATAGATACCCTTAAAAAGATTCATAGAAAACACCGACCTTACCTAACCTTGTTAGTATCTTAAGATAAGCATCTTATTGCTTCGTAATTACAATTATTACCTAAACTATAATAGGTATAGGTTAAGTAATAATTGTAATTACGAAGCAATAAGATGCTTATCTTAAGATACTAACAAGGTTAGGTAAGGTCGGTGTTTTCTCTGAATCTTTTTAAGGGTATCTATTATGTTTAGTATATCACCTATGCACGTAGTTAATAAGTCAATATTGACTTTACGAATTTGCGAGAACGGGTTGCCCTCAAGGGAGGGGAGGCAAGTTATTGTCTCAGAGAGAGAGAGAAACAGAGAGGGCTCCTCACAGCATGCATAACTCGTCAAAGACTCCCAAAATATGAGTCATCAACCAAGAAACTGCTATTGTAACCCCTACAGCAGCAAAGTTCCTGACCGCCTTATATTCTTTTATTGGTAGTGATCACCATTAAATATTGGATAGGGTGCCGGTTATTAGCATACGAAAACCTAAACACAGTGAGTAGTGTTCCTCAGCAACACACAAATATTTCATGTCACACCTGTACTTTATATGTTGATGGAGCCATTCCTTCGGATGTAATTCGTGATCTGGAATAATTAGAAGGTGAGCTGGCCCACATAAACTGTGAAGTGTCTTGCTGCCCCTGTTGGTCCACAGACGCCACAGTGCTAGGCCGCCATTACATGGCACCCTGAAGCACATGTGCCACACCCTAACAGAAGTTGGAGGCAACAACTATACCACGGCCTACCAGGCTATATCAACCACACAGCTGAGACATTATAAATTGTATATTAATATAATTATAAGACGACAGTAATACTAACCAATGTAGTCTAATTACCACCGTAGGTGGTATAATTTATAGAAAGTTAGAGGTAAATATTTACAACTTAATATATATCCACACATTGTGGTATAAGTTGTACATATATCCCTTCAAACTATGTGCAGATAAATTCTGGCAGGCTGAATCAAAATATACAGTCAGTTTAAAATCATAATTCAATACTGAAGTTAACGAAAAATATAATAAAAATAAATAAATGTCTGCTAGGATTTTCCCACAAATACCGCCCAGAAGATGGCTACGGGGTGCGGTACTCCCCCATAGCCATCCGGTACTGCCTATGGCGTCCGGTACTCTGGGCGGGACCAAAGAGCCCAAGCTCAACTCCTGCAAGCACAATTAGGTGAGTACAGGATGGGTATGGCGTCCACTACAACGCATAGAATGGATATTGGTCCCACTACTGCTCATGGGTTGGGGTATGGGGTCAACTGTAGCTCATGGGTTGGGGTCAGCTACAGCTCATGGGTTGGGGTATGGGGTCAGCTACAGATCATGGGTTGGGGTATGGGGTCAACTACAGCTCATGGGTTGGGGTATGGGGTCAACTACAGCTCACGGGTTGGGGTATGGGGTCAGCTACAGCTCACGGGTTGGGGTATGGGGTCAACTACAGATCACAGGTTGGGGTATGGGGTCAGCTACAGCTCATGGGTTGGGGTATGGGGTCAACTACAGATCACGGGTTGGGGTATGGGGTCAACTACAGCTCACGGGTTGGGGTATGGGGTCAACTACAGCTCACGGGTTGGGGTATGGGGTCAACTATAGCTCATGGGTTGGGGTCCTAAATGGTTTCCTTCGCCATGACATCCATTTAGGTCATGGGTGATGGCTCCATCACCCATGTCAGGTACATGCATACAATAATATAAATAAATAAATAGTTTATGTAGATAAAAGTACATACAAACATATTGCGTTACAATTAGCATGCTTGATTTCTAGATAGAGCTAGTATATACTATCCTTAAAGACACTAATACCCACACCTTTGGCGGCCAACCTGTCCTCATAAAATTACGTGGCTATACACCCGTATGTGCGCTATGGCCAAAATGAACGTAATTTGACATTAAATTGGCTCACGAAAGTGAAGTACTATCACGTTTTCTGTTGTGAGTCCTCCTGCTTACTCGGTAAGGTTAGGAGAGGAAACTTTCAATTGACGGTTTTCATGACGTTTTGAAACCTTAGGAAAACTTCCTGCCCTATTAACCTTCCATAGGACCCTTAACTTGCTGTTTTGGAAGAAAAAACTCCAAAATTTATTTTCAATTATTTTTCATTTTCAAATTACGTCCATTTTCGGCTATACGGGCAAACGGTCAAATTCAAACGTAATCTGTAAGAAGACAGGTTCAGGAAATACGTAAAAACTAAGACAAGGCTAACTGAGATCAACAGCATGAATTTAAATTAAATAGGTTGACACTTAGTAGGTAACGTAGGTTACATGGAGTTGATTATGTAGTACTTAGTTGTTTTTATCTTAAACTAGATGATAGAGAGGCAGTCTTTGGCGTGATTAGGAATACATTCATGCATACATACATATATAAATACATACATACATACATACATACATACATACATACATACATACATACATACATACATACATACATACATACATACATACATACATACATACATACATACATACATACATACATACATAAATACATACATACATAAATACATACATACATTAATACATACATACATATACATCTAGTCAGTATATTGTTATTTCGAGATAAAATCCAATACAGTTTATATTGGTGCGACGCCACTGTCATGAGGTTACCTGGAGGTACTTCTTGAGGAGTTTAAATATCTCAGGAACTGTAGGCTTATGCGAGACATGTGTTAGATGGGGCATCTACAAGCACCAGCTGGAGGCTGGGGGAGTGTTGATGATTGGGGTGATGGTCAGCCCAAATGTTGGAGGGTGGGTTTGACAATAACCCCCCCCCCCGCACACACACACACACACGTTGACCACACAACGTCTATGGTTATCTGCCACTCTCACTTACCAAGGGTATCCCATACACACACACACACACATACACACACACACACACACACACACACACACACACACACACACACACACACATTGGGGGGCCTCGTAGCCTGGTGGATAGCGTGCAGGATTCGTAATTCTGTGGCGCGGGTTCGATTCCCGCACGAGGCAGAAACAAATGGGCAAAGTTTCTTTCACCCTGAATGCCCCTGTTACCTAGCAGTAAATAGGTACCTGGGAGTTAGTCAGCTGTCACGGGCTGCTTCCTGGGGTGTGTGTGTGTGGTGTGGAAAAAAAAAAAAAAAAAAAAAAAAGTAGTTAGTAAACAGTTGATTGACAGTTGAGAGGCGGGCCGAAAGAGCAAAGCTCAACCCCCGTAAAAACACAACTAGTAAACACAACTAGTAAACACACACACACACAAAAGAAAGGCTGTTGGTCCAGATGGGATCTCACCATGGATACTGAAAGAGTGTGCAGAGGCACTTTGCTTGCCACTCTCCATAGTGTATAGTAAGTCACTGGACACGGGAGACCTACCAGAAATATGGAAGACGGCGAATGTGGTCCCAATATACAAAAAGGGCGACAGGCAAGAGGCACTGAACTACAGGCCAGTGTCCTTGACTTGTATACCATGCAAGGTGATGAAGAAGATCGTGAGAAAAAACCTGGTAACACATCTGGAGAGAAGGGACTTCGTGACAAATCGCCAACATGGGTTCAAGGAGGGTAAATCTTGCCCTACAGGCTTGATAGAATTCTACAATCAGGTGACAAAGATTAAGCAAGAAAGAGAGGGCTGGGCGGACTGCATTTTCTTGGATTGTCGGAAAGCCATTGACACAGTACCGCATATGAGGCTGGTACATAAGCTGGAGAGACAGGCAGGTGTAGCTGGTAAGGTGCTCCAATGGATAAGGGAGTATCTAAGCAATAGGAAGCAGAGAGTTACGGTGAGGGGTGAGACCTCCGATTGGCGTGAAGTCACCAGTGGAGTCCCACAGGGCTCTGTACTCGGTCCTATCTTGTTTTTGATATATGTAAATGATCTCCCAGAGGGTATCGATTCATTTCTCTCAATGTTTGCGGATGATGCTAAAATTATGAGGAGGATTGAAACAGAAGAGGACTGTTTGAGGCTTCAAGAAGACCTAGACAAGCTGAAGGAATGGTCGAACAAATGGTTGTTAGAGTTTAACCCAACCAAATGTAATGTAATGAAGATAGGTGTAGGGAGCAGGAGGCCAGATACAAGGTATCATCTGGGAGAGGAAATTCTTCAGGAGTCAGAGAAGGAAAAAGACTTGGGGGTTGATATCACGCCAGACCTGTCTCCTGCAGCACATATCAAGTGGATAACATCAGCGGCATATGCCAGGCTGGCCAACATACGAACGGCATTCAGAAACTGGTGTAAAGAATCATTCAGAACTTTGTATACCACATATGTCAGGCCAATCCTGGAGTATGCAGCCCCAGCATGGAGTCCATATCTAGTCAAGGATAAGACTAAACTGGAAAAGGTTCAAAGGTTTACCACCAGACTAGTACCCGAGTTGAGAGGTATGAGCTACGAGGAGAGACTACGGGAATTAAACCTCACTTCGCTGGAAGACAGAAGAGTTAGGGGGGGGGACATGATCACCACATTCAAGATTCTGAAGGGAATTGATAGGGTAGATAACGACAGTCTATTTACCACAAGGGGAACACGCACAAGGGGACACAGGTGGAAACTGAGTGCCCAAATGAGCCACAGATATATTAGAAAGAACTTTTTTAGTGTCAGAGTGGTTGACAAATGGAATGCATTAGGGGGTGATGTGGTGGAGGCTGGCTCCATACACAGTTTCAAGTGTAGATATGATAGAGCCCGATAGGCTCAGGAATCTGTACGCCTGTTGATTGACGGTTGAGAGGCGGGACCAAAGAGCCAGAGCTCAACCCCCGCAAACACAACTAGGTGAGTACACACACACACACACACACACACACACACCAGGGAGACAGGACAAGTTAGAGGGGACATAATCACCACATGTAAGATTCTCAGAGGAATTAAAAGGGTAGAAAAAGAATGACTATTTAATACAAGGGGCACATGCACTAGGGGACACAGGTGGAAACCGAGTGCCCAAATGAGCCATTGAGACGTTAGAAAGAACATTTTTAGTGTCAGAGTGGTTGACAAATGGAATGCATTAGGAAGTGAAGTTATGGAAGCAGACTCCATACACAGTTTCAAGTGAAGATATGATAGAGCCCAGTAGGCTCAGGAACCTGTACACCAGTTGATTGACAGTTGGGAGGCGGGACCAAAGAGCCAGAGCTCAACTCCCACAAGCACAAATAGGTGAGTACACATGCATCTGTAACAATATATATATTGTTACGGACTCGTCACCCTTGTCAGGGGGTTGAGTGGCAGTTCCAGCGCCATCTACGAGTCCATAACCGAACTTCCCTGATATTGGACGCTATGTAGGCAACGCCATCTTTTGGTGGTGGAGTGATCGTAACAAGTGGCTCAAGATTCCTGCCTTGGTGAGACAGAGGTCGATGTGGATGACCTCTGGTGAGGTGGCGGCTGCAGACTAGCGCCATCTGTTGTGCTACGGAGCACGATGTCAATTCCCCAGTGAGTATTACTTCCTGGTTTCACCAGTACCTTCCATTTAACTGATGATTGTTACTGCCCTCTCGGGTCGCAACTGGGTTCGTACTCTGATGTTATTAGAGGAAGGGTATCCGGCCCCAAGCCAGTAGTGGCTTTCAAGGGATGAGATCCGTGACACAAGTAAAATAAAAGAAGAAGGGAAAGAAAGGCAAAAACTTAAGATTATAATTACCTTCACCAATAAGTAATATATAAAAGTTACACAGGGGGAGGGGTATTAACACTACACAGGGGAAGTATATACACGGTCGTCTTCTCCTGAAGACGCTGGATCCTCTCGGTGCCAAGTCCTCGGTGCTCTCGTGGTCTCTTGACGAATCCTTCAATCAAGCTGAGTCTACCCCGGACACAGGCCAGCCAAAACACAGTTCCACTGGGGCACCGCCGTGGAGGCCGTCAACCACAATTCCAGCAGACTGCTGGCAGATTCCGGATCAGCAACGCTGGTCAGGCCACTCCACGAGCGATACTAGGGTAGCGCCCTAGTCAGGAGCCTCGTGTGATACCACAGATCACTCTCCTGTCCACAATACCTCAGTGGTCAATCGTCTCCAGCAGTCGGTCCCGGGTACGACAATCCTTCAACTGCCACTTCACTGGCAGGGTAACACCACAGTGTTCCTCCGGGAGGCGACTCACAGCTGCTGCAGAAAAGCACAAGGTATGGGGACGGCTGCCTTGGGTAGACTGCCTCAACTTCCCTTACAGCAGTCCCAGGTCGACTCTGTAAGCAGACACGTCATCAATAACAGGGACACACTAAAGCACCTCACTTACAGGCTCAGACACAAACGCCCGACGTATCCACTCCATAGATGGCGTTGTCGTCTGAGCACCACCTCACCAGAGGTCAGCAGCGGCGGTGTTGTGAGCTGCACAGGACTGGAAACTGGCCCTTGTGGCCGGTACACTTCGTCCTCACCAGGTGTCGTCGTCCATTTGGTGGGGGTTTCGGGAGCTGACCCACAGATGGCGCGGTCGTCACTGCTCCGTGCTCGGACGCTGGATTCGGGTCCGTAACACCTCCCCACCAAAAAGAATTTGGTTTGGGGTTCTATAAAGAGAAACACAAACCAAATTAGTACGGCGACACAACTCCAAATGGACACACTTATACTGTAAACTGGAACGGCGAGGCTGTCTCGTCCACAGAACTGTACTAAGGAGAAACCCTGGCACAAAGGGAACTTGAAAATGGGAGGCGATGACCTGCCTGACGTAATTTTCCACACCTCCTCTGCGATGTCAAGCAGGGGCATCATCTCACATCTCTCGAGTAAGGATCGGTGTAGACACGATGTGGGGCGACTCGACACTTCCCTGTGTCGTGGCACCGATGATGGCTGGTCACAGACGGCATTTCTGTGACCAGTCCGAAGGTCCTTCAGGGAGACAGGAACCTGGAATACAGGGGTCTGATAATTCAGAGTGACAGCGACAGTGGGCAAGTCAGTACTTACTGCATACGCCCCTACTAGGCTCACACCTAGTTCCAACAGGGCTGCTTGCACACCGAAGATGGCATTCGCTCTGTCACCGTCTAGTCGACCAACGTTCCGTATAACGCTGCATTTAGGCTCAGCTATCACGCGGGGGGTGTCAACCTGTCGGAAACAGTCACTCATATTATCATATGTCGTACCACCTGTATCAACCATCACCTTCCAGGTCCCTTCTTCAACTGCAACATTCACTGTGCACGTCTCCAATCCCTGGGACCTCTTCATGTTGTTCACGGGAGCCATCATCTGCCGGGTCGTCCACTGGTCCTCACTGAGAGCACATACAAGAATAAAACAAAACACCGCTAAGAAACATTTGGTTAACTTTGGGACAAGTTTCCTGAGCTTGAAATGTCCATAGCTGGCTACATCCATTAGCCTGGTTTGGACCAAAGAGGGCACTAGACCGTTCGAACACACCTCACATACCTCTGACGTCTGGGGAATCTCTGGCCGGTTCAATGAACGCTGTACCTTGCCATACCGCAAGTACACATCCGCCTTCGCTCCAGACTCGTTGGTATCCGTGGGTGCTTGCACACGAGACCTCTCTTCATGCCCAGTTACCTCTGCTATCGTAACCGCATGTTCCTCGTCGGGAGAAGAATCAGGAGACACTGTTAGAATACTGTCGATCTGCGGGTGAGAGGACAAATTAAACACGTTTAAATCCGGGTCTGTTTTTACCTGGATATTACCACTGCCTGTTACCTCTGACCTTGCTGTTCCGGCCGATTCGTCCACGACCTTGGGAAGATTGATGCTCCAATCTGTCACCAAGTCGTTGGCTAGTACCACATCAATCCCTGCTATAGGGAGGGTATTGACTACTGCCAACGCACATGTGCCGCTGAAGTAAGGCGAGTCGAGATGTACTGGCACTAAGGGGGCGATGTACTGCGTCCTTGGAAACCCAACCAGGACAACCTCTTGTCTCCCATCCACACTCACCCCCTCGGGTAACGAGCTTCTCACGATCAGGGACTGGGCTGCTCCACTATCTCTGAGCACTACAACTGATCTACCAGTATGATCACTCGTTACATACCCGCTTGAAGTGTGAGGGCAAACAATCTGGGTTCTTCCTGCGCAATCGTAGACTGGCTTCCTGCTGGTGGTGTTACACAGCTCATCAACATCACCTCCCGACGTGCGCCGCTACCTCTTCTGCCTCGGCACATAGCAGCTACATGCCCTTTCTGCCCACAAGTCCAGCACACCACATTCCTCCTCGGACTCTGGTGTTTCGGACTGTTAGGTCTAGTCCTTCGAGGGCTACTTGGGGGCGTCTTCTTAGCGCTTCGTGGGACGGGGGTCTCCTCTTCGTCATGAGGTTTGTCAAACCGGCGCTGGTAATTCCTCGGGACGTACTTAGCAGACGGCCTATGAGTCAGGATGTACTCTTCAGCCATGGTGGCTGCCGCGCTCAAGGTCTCCACCTGCTGCTCTTCCAAGTACGTCTTTAGGTCTCCAGACAAACAATCCTTGAAGTCCTCTAACAGTATGAGCTGCTCGAGGTCTTCTTTGGTCTCCACCTTCCGAGAGGCACACCATTCCTGGAAAAGTCGCTCCTTGATAGTGGCGAATTCGGTGAAGGTGTGTTCTGAGGTCTTTTTCAGGTTTCTGAACTTCTGCCTGTAAGCCTCAGGTACCAATTGGTACGCCATGAGCACGACCTTCTTCACCTTGTCGTAATCGCTGGAGTCGTCAAGGGATAACGTAGAGTAGGCGATTTGGGCCTTCCCAGTCAAGACTGACTGTATCATGATGGCCCAATTCTCCCTTGGCTACTCCAAAGAGGCAGCGACTTTCTCGAAGGCTGCGAAGAACTTTGAAACTTCCTTCTCGTTGAATTTGGGGACCATTTTGATGTTCCTTACCGGATCGAAACTACTGGTGTCCGTTGTTTGCCTCCGACCACCGCCTAACCGTAATACTTCTAGTTCATGTCGTCTCTGTCTTTCTTTTTCTTCTCTCTCTCGCTGTTTCTCTTCTCTTTCTCGCTCTTCTCTTTCTCGTTTCTCTTCTCTTTCTCGCTCTTCTCTTTCTCGTTTCTCTTCTCTTTCTCGCTCTTCTCTTCTTTCTTCTCTTTTTAATTCTAAACGCCTCATCGCCAATTCTTTATCTTTCATCTCCATTTCTTTATTTTTCATCTTCACTTCTTTATCTTTTAATTCTCGTTCTAATTCTAACTTCTTCCACTCTGTCTCGCGATTTATCTCTAAGGCACGCATTTTGACTGTAAGAAAGCTAATATTCAGCTCACCTGCATCACTGTCAATGTCGCTGCCTTTATCTTCCTTTTAGGTGGAAGCTATCTCCTCACCTTCCTTTATACTAGGAGTCTCGCCTTCCTGTTTCTCCTCTGCCTTCAAATGCCGGTGAACCTTGGACAAGATCTCCACATGGGAATCACTGGCACGGATCTTGATCTCCAGGTAGGCGCTCACTAGTACAAGTTCCGGTTTGCTCAGATATTTTAATCTGGCAAGACAGTCCTCTCTGTTCAGAAAAGCCTGAACATCGTCCAGATCGTCGATGGTAGCTTTTTCTGCCATTGTCACAGACGGAACACTTAACTAGCACTTAACACACCGCTTTCACGTTAGCACTTAACGCACCGAGCACTGTTCTACGCCAATATTGCACTTTATCTCACCTGGCACCTCACTTGCCAATATTGCACGTAATTACTTCGGGCACCGCACTACACAATATTGCACTGAATCACAGCGAACACTTCGCTCTACAATATTGCACTTAATCACACCGAGCACCGCACTGCACAATACTGCACTTTGTCACTCTTAGCACTGCACAGGACGTATAACGTCCCAATCGTCACACACGGGGGGAATTATATACAGGGATTACGCCACTTCACCACCCCTGTCAAACATACTTAACAAGGGGACGGATCCCGCTGGGGATGCCAATTATGTTACAGCCCTCTCGGGTCGCAACTGGGTTCGTACTCTGATGTTATTAGAGGAAGGGTATCCGGCCCCAAGCCAGTAGTGGCTTTCAAGGGATGAGATCCGTGATGCAAGTAAAATTAAAGAAGAAGGGAAAGTAAGGCAAAAACTTAAGATTATAATTACCTTCACCAATAAGTAATATATAAAAGTTACACAGGGGGAGGGGTATTAACACTACACAGGGGAAGTATATACACGGTCGT
>NW_027189130.1:4164765-4192265 GCF_040958095.1 Procambarus clarkii
GCAGCTGCATCTTGCGGACAGCCCCACCCCGTCTGGGTGGGCGTCGGTTCAGGATCTTTCTTTTTTCTACTGAGACAGCGTAGGCTTAGGCTGCGTAGGGGATGAACGTTTGTGGGGTCCTCCCCTGCGCTTGCGCTCGTTGTCGGTGGTGTAATTGGACTTGCTGCATTTACGAAGCTTAATAGCCAATATGGGACACACACACACCAGGTGGGTCTGAAACTTGGTTATCACCTGCACTAGTAAATTAAAAGTGACATTTGTAGCCTTGTTGCTGGCCTGCGAAGAAACGCCTCTCCTCCTCACACACCTATTGGGCTTAAACCAAACATGTCAGGTACCCAAAGATAGCTCTTGCGCCATACAACCGCTGAGCCGTGATTGCCTTTTTCTTTGATCGGAGACGCTAGTGACCATGAAACAATGCAGCCTCTTTTCAGTGTAGATACTTTGAGTGATGCCTATACTCTCCCACTTCTACATTAGTTGATGTGAAGTAGTGCTCTGACGATTGAGGACGGTTAGAAACTTTAGTTACAAAAACTTTGTGTATTAACAATGGAGCTGTTCGAATATTGGGCATTGATGTGGCATCAACTATAGCTGTGCTAGGCCTAGCTCCTCGCCCGGCCAGGAAAGGAGGATATGGTGCCAGGAACGCCTTCATGATCAACATGCTTATTGCATGCCTCTCCACCAGCTCTCAAGAACTACGGTTTGTTGACTGTGTATTTCAATTTTGTTGTGAGTATTGAGCAGACTCCAGGTATTTATGCGTATGTCACTAACTTAAAATTTAGTTCACAGGTCTGCAAGTACGCTGTGACCTTGAAAATAGCGGAGCCTCATATATGCAGGCTGGCTGATTTATTTCTGCTGATCTTGTTTGATGGTTCGCGGCCCCTTCCACCCTGTGAATTGGCAAACTACTGATGTGCTGCTTTGTGGTTCACTGTGGAGCGAGTGTACCGTAATACCCTGCATATAGATGTTGTGTCTTTACCGTCATGGCAACTGTCCTGGGCGAGATGCTGGGCAGCACATCACCGTTGCCAGATAGTGACTTTGGGGACCATCGCATGCTCAATTGTTCTCTAATGACGGTGCGATCTCCTCAGTGATGACCCACGCCACATCAGAGGGCGGTGCATATGATAAAGGTTACAAGGTGCAAATGAGTAAAAGTCAGCGCCGTAAGCATTCGAGAACGGCACGATCTAACCAACCCAATTCGGCTGCTGCCAAACATTTACGGCTAGATTTTTCTCTGGGAACCACAGTAGAGGGAAAAGTGCAGTGGTTGTGAAGCCTCAGCGACATATAATGACATGGTCTAAGTTACCTAGAGATGAAAATGAGTATTTACAAACGACAGTGCTTTTGTAAATGTGTTGCTAAACACAGAGTATGCAGGCATTAAGATGAAAAATGCAGTACCAAGGTGTCCAAAAGTAACCATTGTCATATTCAATGTCAACAAACTCATTAAGCCTGTATATCTCTGTGATGAAAATGTTGTAAACCCTTAACGTCCGAGAAATGGCCTCATAGCTGCCACATGGAAAGGTGCCACGCCTATACCGGACAGAATTTACTCTAGAGCAGCTTCAGGTCGGCACTATAACATTGCCCTCTACAACCCTCCCCCTCGTGGGTGTTATAAGTGTCAACGTTGGGGACGTCACGTGGCCAGGTACTGCACAAGCCAAAACTATTTTTGTGCCGTGTGTGGTGAAACTCATAAATCTGAGGTGTGTTTTAAACTCATAAAGGAACGTCACCCAGTAAGCGAAAAATGCATAAACTGTGGCAGGAGTGGTGTTCAAGAAAGGCACCTTGACTGTGGCAGGAAAGGTGTACAAGCCTGGCACCTTGACTGTGGCAGGAGTGGTGTTCAAGCAAGGCACCTTGACTGTGGCAGGAGTGGTGTTCAAGCCTGGCACCTTGACTGTGGCAGGAGTGGTGTACAAGCAAGGCACCTTGACTGTGGCAGGAGTGGTGTTCAAGCCTGGCACCTTGACTGTGGCAGGAGTGGTGTACAAGCAAGGCACCTTGACTGTGGCAGGAGTGGTGTTCAAGCCTGGCACCTTGACTGTGGCAGGAGTGGTGTTCAAGCCTGGCACCTTGACTGTGGCAGGAGTGGTGTTCAAGCATGGCACCTTGACTGTGGCAGGAGTGGTGTTCAAGCATGGCACCTTGACTGTGGCAGGAGTGGTGTACAAGCCTGGCACTTTGACTGTGGCAGGAGTGGTGTTCAAGCCTGGCACCTTGACTGTGGCAGGAGTGGTGTTCAAGCCTGGCACCTTGACTGTGGCAGGAGTGGTGTTCAAGCCTGGCACCTTGACTGTGACAGGAGTGGTGTTCAAGCATGGCACCTTGACTGTGGCAGGAGTGGTGTACAAGCCTGGCACCTTGACTGTGGCAGGAGTGGTGTTCAAGCCTGGCACCTTGACTGTAGCAGGAGTGGTGTTCAAGCCTGGCACCTTGACTGTGGCAGGAGTGGTGTTCAAGCCATGCACCTTGACAGTGTCAAACGACCAGCTGTTTTCCGTCAGGTGCCCGGCCGCGCTCACCCGGAAGAGAGGTTGCCAGGTACTGCTGCCGGCTCTAATTCCTGTGCAGAGCCACCTGGACGTAGTGTTCGTAGCAGCTGGATACCAAATACTTCACCATCTGCCAATCACCAAGAGCACCACGGGGCCAGACGACAGGTTTCTGTTCAACCTGCGGCTGCCCGTCAAGTGCCAGGAACCTGTCACTCTAAGGTGTTGACACCACACTCGCCTTCCCCTCCACACCACCATGAAGAGCAGTTGCCAACAGCTGCCACCAGCACCACTCCCTGTCCAGAGCCATCTGGAGGTGATGTTCGCTCCAGCTGGCTGCCAACCTCACCACCTTTAAATTACGAAGTGCACAAGGGGACCGGTGCCAGACCGAAGACTCCTGCCATCACCCCAGCTCCCTCTCAAGCACCAGGTGCTGGACCTTCTGCCAGTGGCGGACCTGCCCCTGATGTAGAGTGGCCACTCTCCGGTTCTGCTAGTGGCGGACCTGCCCCTGATGTAGAGTGGCCACTCCCCGGTTCTGCCAGTGGTGGACCTGCCCCTGATGTAGAGTGGCCACTCTCCGGTTCTGCCAGTGGCGGACCTGCCCCTGATGTAGAGTGGCCACTCCCCGGTTCTGCCAGTGGTGGACCTGTCCCTGATGTAGAGTGGCCACTCTCCGGTTCTGCTAGTGGCGGACCTGCCCCTGATGTAGAGTGGCCACTTCCCGGTTCTGCCAGTGGCGGACCTGCCCCTGATGTAGAGTGGCCACTCCCCAGTTCTGCCAGTGGTGGACTTGCCCCTGATGTAGAGTGGCCACTCCCCAGTTCAGCCAGTGGTGGGCCTGCCCCTGATGTAGAGTGGCCACTCCCCGGTTCTGCCAGTGGTGGACCTGCCCCTGATGAAGAGTGGCCACTCCCCGGTTCTGCCAGTGGTGGACCTGCCCCTGATGAAGAGTGGCCACTCCCCGGTTCTGCCAGTGGTGGACCTGCCCTTGATGTAGAGTGGCCACTCCCCGGTTCTGCCAGTGGTGGACCTGCCCTTGATGTAGAGTGGCCACTCCCCGGTTCTGCCAGTGGTGGGCCTGCCCCTGATGTAGAGTGGCCACTCCCCGGTTCTGCCAGTGGTGGGCCTGCCCCTGATGTAGAGTGGCCACTCCCCGGTTCTGCCAGTGGTGGGCCTGTCCCTGATGTAGAGTGGCCACTTCCCGGTTCTGCCAGTGGTGGACCTGCCCTTGATGTAGAGTGGCCACTCCCCAGTTCTGCCAGTGGTGGACCTGCCCTTGATGTAGAGTGGCCACTCCCCGGTTCTGCCAGTGGTGGGCCTGCCCCTGATGTAGAGTGGCCACTCCCCGGTTCTGCCAGTGTGTAACAAACTAGGCTGTTGTAAGAATTATTCCAGAAGGTTCCAGAAGTCGTGTAGGGACCTGACCTCACAACGCACATTCCTCTGCTAATTAGCAGGTCTGAGTCACAAATGGCGGGCATCTTTGTTCATAGTTTTGTATAATGAATCATCCTATAGTATTCAGTAATTTAGAGAAATTAGCATTTATTCATTTTGTATTAAAATTGTATTATATAATAGTACTGGGTACAATATCAAGAGTATTCTAATTATTGAGTTTAAGTCACCATCAGTGACGTCACGAATCAGATCTAAGTTGTAAGGCGGAGTGACCGGCGGTCATAGGTCATCAGGGTTGACATGTCTACTATTTCTCAAAGTTCAATTAACCATTTTGGGGATCGGGAACAGCTCTGCCGTTAGATGCTTGTGTAATTTAATTTCAGTAAAATAATTCAACCAGTCTGGATCAATTCAGTACAAACAGAGGTTAATTGTTATAACTTAAACCTTGCTAAGTAACTGGGTAGACTATGCGGAACAATACAATGCTCTAGTCTGGGCTAGACCAGACGAGGAAGAGATCAGTGTGGACACAAGATCAACTGGGAGAGGTCAACCATCTTACCTCTCCCCAAGACCAGCCCAACATCTTTAGCTGGTAAAACATAGAGGTATAGTTGTTATTGTTATGCATAGGAATAGCCAACTCATTGCATTCAGGTCAAGTAGGGAGTGTTAAAGTGACAGGGAGTGAACATATTTAGATTTTGTTTTAGTTTCTTTTAATAAATTAATTAGTTAATAATTTGCATTTTATTATTTCCATGTGTTATGTGAACTTGTCCTGGTCACGTGGTCCACCCGAGGTAAAGTTGTATTGGGCGCCGATTCTAACATCGAATCGGAATTCATCATTACCGTGTAATTTATTCCACACTCAAGGTCATCGGTTATAGTGTGGATCAAGCCCCAAGGTTGATTAATTAGCATGATCGATCCAGACCTCGATCATTGCTCTGTGTTGCTGGTCTGGTGGTGGCGGCGGAGGCGACTCTAGGGTTTTGCTCAAAGCCTAGGTCACGTCATACTGGGTGTAGAATCCTAAGTCAGTCAATCGTCTTAGGACCACGTGGCGTGGAGTTGGCTTTGGTAAAAGTTTTGGAGTCCCTTGTAGAGAATAAAAAGTAAGAATACGGGTAGAGGGGGAGTAGAAGGAAAGATAGGATAAGTAGAGAAACCCTACCCGTGTTACAAGTGGTGGGCCTGCCCCTGATGTAGAGTGGCCACTCCCCGGTTCTGCCAGTGGTGGACCTGCCCCTGATGTAGAGTGGCCACTCCCCGGTTCTGCCAGTGGCGGACCTGCCCCTGATGTAGAGTGGCCACTCCCCGGTTCTGCCAGTGGTGGACCTGCCCCTGATGTAGAGTGGCCACTCCCCGGTTCTGCCAGTGGTGGACCTGCCCCTGATGTAGAGTGGCCACTCCCCGGTTCTGCCAGTGGCGGACCTGCCCCTGATGTAGAGTGGCCACTCCCCGGTTCTGCCAGTGGTGGACCTGCCCCTGATGTAGAGTGGCCACTCCCCGGTTCTGCCAGTGGTGGACCTGCCCCTGATGTAGAGTGGCCACTCCCCGGTTCTGCCAGTGGTGGACCTGCCCCTGATGTAGAGTGGCCACTCCCCGGTTCTGCCAGTGGCGGACCTGCCCCTGATGTAGAGTGGCCACTCCCCGGTTCTGCCAGTGGTGGACCTGCCCTTGATGTAGAGTGGCCACTCCCCGGTTCTGCCAGTGGTGGGCCTGCCCCTGATGTAGAGTGGCCACTCCCCGGTTCTGCCAGTGGTGGGCCTGCCCTGATGTAGTGGCCACTCCCCGGTTCTGCCAGTGGTGGACCTGCCCCTGATGTAGAGTGGCCACTCCCCGGTTCTGCCAGTGGTGGACCTGCCCCTGATGTAGAGTGGCCACTCCCCGGTTCTGCCAGTGGCGGACCTGCCCCTGATGTAGAGTGGCCACTCCCCGGTTCTGCCAGTGGTGGACCTGCCCTTGATGTAGAGTGGCCACTCCCCGGTTCTGCCAGTGGTGGACCTGCCCCTGATGTAGAGTGGCCACTCCCCGGTTCTGCCAGTGGCGGACCTGCCCCTGATGTAGAGTGGCCACTCCCCGGTTCTGCCAGTGGTGGACCTGCCCCTGATGTAGAGTGGCCACTCCCCGGTTCTGCCAGTGGTGGACCTGCCCCTGATGTAGAGTGGCCACTCCCCGGTTCTGCCAGTGGCGGACCTGCCCCTGATGTAGAGTGGCCACTCCCCGGTTCTGCCAGTGGTGGACCTGCCCCTGATGTAGAGTGGCCACTCCCCGGTTCTGCCAAGTGGCGGACCTGCCCCTGATGTAGAGTGGCCACTCCCCGGTTCTGCCAGTGGTGGACCTGCCCCTGATGTAAAGTTGCCACTCCCCGGTTCTGCCAGTGGTGGGCCTGCCCCTGATGTAGAGTGGTAACTCCCCGGTTCTGCCAGTGGTGGACCTGCCCCCTGATGTAGAGTGGCCACTCCCCGGTTCTACCAGTGGTGGACTTGCCCCTGATGTAGAGTGGCCACTCCCCGGTTCAGCCAGTGGTGGGCCTGCCCCTGATGTAGAGTGGCCACTCCCCGGTTCTGCCAGTGGTGGACCTGCCCCTGATGAAGAGTGGCCACTCCCCAGTTCTGCCAGTGGTGGGCCTGCCCCTGATGTAGAGTGGCCACTCCCCGGTTCTGCCAGTGGTGGGCCTGCCCTGATGTAGTGGCCACTCCCCGGTTCTGCCAGTGGTGGACCTGCCCTTGATGTAGAGTGGCCACTCCCCGGTTCTGCCAGTGGTGGACCTGCCCTTGATGTAGAATGGCCACTCCCCGGTTCTGGGATAATGTCACCTACTGTGAGGGGGCCACCCACAGCTGGACCCCACAGTCAACTGGAAGTGGGGGATGAGAAACTGGATCAAAATGGGACAGATCGCAACCTCAGCCTCCCTACCACCTCGACCTTGGGTCCCTCCACTGTTCAAGCAGTGGTTGTCCTTCGTGACCGGTTGCAGGAACACCAGCAGCAGTCACAGCAGGAGACGGAGCGGCTGCAAGAGCAACTCCAACATGAGAAAAAATCCACCAGCGATATTGCGATGATGCTCACGTGTATGACGGGACTTTTAAGCAATGACTGCCACACTCCCCCTTCCACCCCTGAACCCTCCAAACATGTGTTCACTTGCCAATCAGAGAAAATTACAAGTGATCTTCAAACCTTGTGTTAAGGTATGTTCAAAACAACTCTATTGATGAAAATGACAGACAAATTGTATTAGACAATTGGAGGCAAATGTGTGACATTGGTAATAAGCTAAGAAATGTTCCTGGACTTATATCGTACTGAAATAAATAATATATATTTTAAGTGGACTAATAATATCATTCTGTATAATGATTACTGTAAATGCACAAATTAGCTAAGTTATCCATCCTTAGCTGGAACATTGCATCCCTCAAAAAAAGGTTCTCGGATTTACATCACAAAGTAACAACTTAACACATCGATATTGTATGTCTCCAGGAGTGCAGAGTTCCCGCAAGATCCTCATCCCCGAAATTGCCCTCATTTGTTTCTTACAACCTCAGATCCAGTAACTCTTGCATTCTATACATCAAACAATCCCTACCCCATCAACTTCTGCCAGAAAAACAAACTGCCGGTCAACAGTATCATGGAGTGAGGATCTATGTGGGCAACTCTGTTCTCAATGTATTTAATCTATATGCTCCAGCAGGAGAGTTAAATTATATTGATCTTCCGGCCAGCGCTCAAGCAGAGCCCACCATCATTCTTGGTGACTACAATGCTAGACACAAGGACATTGGTGGCTCTCGCTTCAGTAACGGTAATGGGAATCAACTGCTGTCGCTACTAAATAGTCACCAAGATGTGCAGGTTGTGGGCGATCTTGAACTCTCGCATATTTGTGGAGGCATTCTAGACCTCTGTGTTGGTTTCAACGTCTCTCACGTCTGGTGCACATCATCTATTGAAACAGATTTGTTATTAGATTATCACCCTAGATTGACTACTCTATGTATCGGAAATACCATCCTGCCAGGTGGAACTTTCAAACGCAAACGGCTCAGTGTTCCTCCTGCTCGACGTGAAGACTTTGCTGCTCATGTGTCAGAGTGGTACAGCACTTATGATCCCTCCACAGTCCAGACATTTAATGACGGTCTAGTAAAGAGCATTCAGATGTTCACTGACCCTTTAGGTCGGACCTCCGCACCATCCAATAGTCGGAACGATATGAAAAATAATAAACACCATGCCTATTAAAATGACCCCAAACTGCGTACTTTGAAACGCACTGCCAGAAGAGTTGGACTTGAATATAGGGAAACACGTACGCCGGCAATGCTCAAGTTCTTTCAGAAAGCCCTAGCCTAGGCGAGGGAGCACATGACAGAGCTCAGGCAAGATAACTGGGAAACTTTTGTTAACAGTCTTAACTCTTACCCCCCCCCCCTCCCTTAGCCAGGCATGGAAGGATATTAAAAGAATTATAGACGATACGATCGGCCAAGTGTCACACCCTCACCCTCTACACAGATCAAACGAGTTAGTCGATGCTTGGGCAACCACCTCTAGCTTCAATAATCTTCCCCCAGACACACAGTTCAGATTAAATGCTGGTTACAGAGATCGAGAAAGGCTCGTTGACGTTATGCTCCTTAAGGGAGATGAATGCAACGTGCCATTTACTGAGTTTGAATTACTCGCGGCCCTAAACATAGGTAAAGCCACATTCCCCGGTGAAGATGGTATCACTTATGACATATTGCGTCTGCTCCCTTTAGTACCAGGAAATCCCCTGCTTGAGCTGTATAATATGAGCTATGTTACTGGGGAACTGCCTATCTCTTGGACCAACAGTATAATCATTCCAAATTCCCAAGACAAATCAAGAGAATGCTTTCTACCCAATTTCCCTTACTAACTGCATTTGCAAAACATTCGAGAGAATGGTCCTTAACCGTCTTCTCCATAGAATAAGAATCATGCTATCCTCCCAGATATATGGCTTCATGTATGGAAGGAGTGTGCATCATTGCATCACCACCTTTCTTACCCTGCACACTGAAAAATCATATACCACCTTCCTGGATCTCAGGTCTGCCTTTGATATTGCAAATCGACATGTTATCTTGAGTGAGCTTGCAAGAATGAATATTGGTGGACGGCGTCTGTGTTGGATCAGGGGTTACTTATCCAGCAGGAAGTCATCTGTATTTTTCCAGAGGCATAGGAGTGTAAAAAGAGACCTCGAACTAGGTACCCCGCAGGGAGGTGTTCTCAGTCCTACCTTATATAATATCTTAATAAACACACTGTTAAACTTTGTACCGAGCAAACCCAACGTCCACATCATTAGCTATGCTGATGATATAATGATACACACCACTGGGTATGCTAACACGCAGAACACTCTTAACTCTGTATTATACTCATGTCAGGACCTAGGTTTAGTTATCTCAGCAGAGAAAAAAAAAATACTAAATCGGCGCCCACCCAGCCAGGGAGCTGTTCGCAAAATGCAACTGTCTGATAGCTCCCAGCTTGACTATATAAACAGATTCAAATACCTTGGCCTTCAGGTGCCACTGTATGGTCCTGTTGTATTCAGACTCTGTCGTCAGTATAAAGAGAGGCTCCAAGTTCTCAAGACTGTTGCAGGTTATCACTCAGGCTATGGTGCCAACGTCAGAATTGTCAAAATGATGTACCTTGCATACATCAGATCTTTAGTGGATTATGCTGCACCTGTGTTTGCTTTGATGCCTGAAAGAAAGCTTGTAGGGCTTGAAAAATTGCAGAACGAAGCCTTGAGGTGCCTCATACCACAAAGATACTTAACATGAGAAAGGAACTTAATATTCCAAGCGTTGTTGATCGTGTTACTGAAATTAACTGTCAAATTGGTTTAAAAATGGCTAATTTATCCTAACCCTTGCACAGAAGCCCTCCAGAATTTCTTTATTGAAGGTCAGCATTGTTCCAGATGGATAACTAAAACTGGAACTAAACTCATAATGCATCAGATTTATAATTTGTACCAAGAGAGACAACAACGGCACTTTCCTGCACCGTGGGGGATTAACCCCTTTCCAATTTCAATCCCTCCTTTTCCACCCAAGAAACATGTTAGAGATCAGCCCAAGCTTCGTCTTAAGGCAAAGTTCAACGCCTTAAAGCCATATTGATGCTCTGTCCACAGAGCATTCTCTCTCTCTCAAATCATATACACTGATGGTTTCCTACACCGCACCACGGGTGCAGCTGGAAGTGTAGTTGTCCTAACAATGGGCGATGGCTTGTACTTTGAGTGGGGAGTCCGGATAAACAACTTGGCTTCTACCCTTCAGACCGAACTATTTGCCTCGTTCCTTGCACTGAAATGTGTACTAGTCTCCAAACTTCATGCTGTCGGAAAATCCGACACCATTTAATAATCATACAGATAATAGCTGTATTACCAACAAGTTACCCATAGAAAACGTAACTTGTAGTGGAATTACCGTCTAAAGAAAACGGGATATCATCACCACATACTATTATAATTCACCAGCTATTCTGCTGGGAATTGTTCTTAAATACATTAGTCTTTGGACTTTACCATCATAAAAACATCTTATATAAATTAACTTAATTATCAATATTAAAGTAGAGTAAATGTGACCCTTCTATCACTTTCTGAAATCTGGACAAAGTAGGCCAGGCGTCAGAGTGAGGAAGGAGGGAGCCATTGTTGTGTCACCTCCGAGACGTGTGGAGCAAATTCGGCTCCTATCATTCTGGACAATGTCGGCCAGTAACGTCAATAGAATGGAGTGTTAGATGCAGCCATTGTTTATATTGAGACCAGAGGCTCACACGGGAGCAAATTCGGCTCCTGTTAATTTTACTTGGACGTAGTGTTATGGATACCAAAGGTGTACCATCTGTCAACACGCTGTCAACAAATCAAGTTAAGTGTTCTTTCCGAAACCCATTATTTATCATTAGTGGCCATTAATGTCATTATATAGGGTGACCCGGTTAGATCACATGGAAGCCTCAAACTAAAGGTAATTAAGCCAGGTCTTCATGTTCCATGTACTGTTTTCTCTGATATACTTGTCATATATAGGTATCTGGCTTCACAGCTAGCGCACTTTTGACAGGTCAAGACGAGGATGCAAGATTTGTGCACCAGTTACTGGGTGATATGGAAGCTACCTCAAAGAGGATAATTTGGTGTCTACACCCTAGTTATACCTGGTGGACTAACCTGCTGTACTATAAGATAAGGAACCTCTTTAATGTATGTAGTTATTTCTGTAGTTTGATTGGCTGCATATATATTAATTTAATAACCCCCCCTAATGTGTAGAGGATCGATTTGTGAGATTAAGAGATTATTGCAGAAATACAGTCCACTTATCATTATACAAATTGCTATCGAAGTATATAAATTAACGTAAATATAAATTCATATAAATTAAATAAATATAAATCTCACAGGTCGGTTCCCACATTATTTGGACCTTCGGAACCGGAATATTCGGTCCTATGAACCCACATTTGGTCATCTTAGTACCGGATGAACCAGTTAACCAGTGGATTCATTAAATATACTAGTGCAGTGTTATTTAAACAAAGCCAGCAGTCAAGACGGCAGCGTAGCCTCGAGGGAGCTCAGGAGCCTCCCTCAGCCCAGTTCAGCTTCGTCAGCGGTTTCATGCACACCCACAGATATTTGGTGGCGTGTTATTTCGTGAAATGACAGCGCTAATATTGAAGCCAGCCTAATTAGTGACTGTGTCTTCGCGAGATTGTTCACGGATTTCGTGGTGTTACATTTCGCGAGAGATTATCTACGAATTTTGTGGAGTTTATTTCGCGAGGTCACTAATAATATTTAATACTTCTTGATAATATTAGAAGTTTCATAGAGGCTAATTAAGAGGCTATTAACAATAATTGTGTATATTATTTCTCCAAAATAGAGAATCATTTAATATATATTGCACTAGTGATCACAGTATAATATTTACTAATTGCCAACCCACAACAGGGTAGGATAAAACCATTGACTAGTTGAACTATTATTGCTCATCCTAGTCCCATTATTACCATAGTCAGGTGTACTATATTGATTAACCTAACACCATTAATGAATGGTCCAGACCCTATTTTGGGTGTAATTTTTATCAACTCGAGTTGAGTTGTATATATAATAATTTACTTATGATCATTACACGTTTGAGTGATTAATTAGTGTCAATTCCATCCTAGGGTGATATAGAAGAGCTAACCTAAAGGTACTTCCAGTGACACTGGTTTATCACTCAAATCATTAGTGTGTATGATTGTATATATATATAATGTGTATTAATTTTAAGTGCTAACCTCTAGTAGAGGTAGGATTATTGCCTAGTGAGTGCAGAATTTACCCTAGGCTACCATTAGTGTTTGTTCAGTATTATGAGCAGCCCAAGTACAAGTCCCACAAGGCTTCACCAACGAGCCAGTATGGATAATGCAGGGAGAATGAAAAGAACCCTTGCAGGTCTTAAAGGCCACTTAACAAGACAGATCAAGAAATGTGAAGATTTGTCACAACAATCTCAAGTTGATTATGCTGACCTGGAAAGCTATTATCAAGCAGCTGCAGGTAAATTTGAGCAAATCAAATGCCAAATGGCTGTCCTTGTGGGGACAGACTACTACCATCAATTCATCGGTAGCCCTACTAAATATCAGGGTATAACCATGTTAAACTCTGCAGGAGGTAAATTACTCTCAGGCCCAGTATCAAGCCTGAGGAGACCTATGCCTGCAGATAAACAATACCAATAGAAATCTAAATTTGTCAGCTGATTATATTTCTCCAGTAGCATTATACTAAGGAGATTACAGCTGACTATAGTAACAGAGGTTGATGTTAGTATCATCATTTAAAGCTGGAGATGAGTTCATGAGGCCTCAGTGGCAAATCAGTGAACAGTAGCCTAAAACAGCTACAAGTCACTGCGACCAATGTCACTGAACCCACTGCAGTCTCAGAACCATACTTTACTTTAATGATGAGCTATTCAATCTTCTGAATCAATTAACTAAATTAAACCCCAGTAAATCTGATGACTGATTTGATACATTTATTATTTAATCAAGATGTATTCCATGGGCCTCAGTGTTTATATATCAGTGACCAGTTACCTGAAGAAACTTCAAGTTATATCTAATGTCACTGATCTCACTGCAGTCCCTGAATCATACTTGACTGTAGTACTTGATCACATTCAGTCTTCTGGGTTAAATAATATGTAATAAGGCTTGAATATTAGCCTTTCAAGATTTGACAGGGAAATGAAATCGCATTAGACTTCTAACCCTTGCAACTCTAGTACGGGACATCCGTCCTGTACGAACAGACGCACAAATGTGTGCTTACTAACTACTAACATCAAATTAATCTAATAATACGAAGGAGGAGTATCGGTGTTCGTCTGTTCTAAATAGGACTTCGACCCGTGAGCAGCCCCCTGGGGAATTATGTCGGAAAATCCGACACCATTTAATAATCATACAGATAATAGCTGTATTACCAACAAGTTACCCATAGAAAACGTAACTTGTAGTGGAATTACCGTCTAAAGAAAACGGGATATCATCACCACATACTATTATAATTCACCAGCTATTCTGCTGGGAATTGTTCTTAAATACATTAGTCTTTGGACTTTACCATCATAAAAACATCTTATATAAATTAACTTAATTATCAATATTAAAGTAGAGTAAATGTGACCCTTCTATCACTTTCTGAAATCTGGACAAAGTAGGCCAGGCGTCAGAGTGAGGAAGGAGGGAGCCATTGTTGTGTCACCTCCGAGACGTGTGGAGCAAATTCGGCTCCTATCATTCTGGACAATGTCGGCCAGTAACGTCAATAGAATGTAGTGTTAGATGCAGCCATTGTTTATATTGAGACCAGAGGCTCACACGGGAGCAAATTCGGCTCCTGTTAATTTTACTTGGACGTAGTGTTATGGATACCAAAGGTGTACCATCTGTCAACACGCTGTCAACAAATCAAGTTAAGTGTTCTTTCCGAAACCCATTATTTATCATTAGTGGCCATTAATGTCATTATATAGGGTGACCCGGTTAGATCACATGGAAGCCTCAAACTAAAGGTAATTAAGCCAGGTCTTCATGTTCCATGTACTGTTTTCTCTGATATACTTGTCATATATAGGTATCTGGCTTCACAGCTAGCGCACTTTTGACAGGTCAAGACGAGGATGCAAGATTTGTGCACCAGTTACTGGGTGATATGGAAGCTACCTCAAAGAGGATAATTTGGTGTCTACACCCTAGTTATACCTGGTGGACTAACCTGCTGTACTATAAGATAAGGAACCTCTTTAATGTATGTAGTTATTTCTGTAGTTTGATTGGCTGCATATATATTAATTTAATAACCCCCCCTAATGTGTAGAGGATCGATTTGTGAGATTAAGAGATTATTGCAGAAATACAGTCCACTTATCATTATACAAATTGCTATCGAAGTATATAAATTAACGTAAATATAAATTCATATAAATTAAATAAATATAAATCTCACAGGTCGGTTCCCACACATGCATTAATTGTAAGTGACTCTATCATCTTTAAATGCTCTCAACTCTTTACGACATAACTGTAACATGCTCGTGTTCGAAGCTAGACACAAATACAACAAACTTAATACAGATGGTAACAGAGTCCATTTTATTTGGTCTCTATCCCATGTTGGCCTCCGAATGCATGACAGAGTTGATGAGTTAGCCAAAGAATCTGCCTTTAAAGGAGACGTTCAGTGTAACTTTGGATTGTCAATGAACAATTTTAGAGCAGCAGTACACCGAGAACTTCAACAAAATCTTGTTGATCTGAGGCATAGTGAAATCGAAACCAGTAATTCCATGTATCATCATACTATCATGCAAGAGGATCCACACATCTATGGTTCATCCAATAAAATCAGCAGACTTCTAGATGTTACTACTGCTCGGTTTAGACTCGGTTACAAGTATCTCTGGGAATTCTCATTATCTGCTGATGTAGACCTGACCAAATGTAAACTGTGTCAACAAAAT
This sequence comes from Procambarus clarkii, assembly GCF_040958095.1. Taxonomy (NCBI): domain Eukaryota; kingdom Metazoa; phylum Arthropoda; class Malacostraca; order Decapoda; family Cambaridae; genus Procambarus; species Procambarus clarkii. The sequence continues at coordinate 4,179,845 of NW_027189130.1, forward strand.
TATTCGCACACCCTTCGTCACTATGTGATAAAGTGCGAAAAGATACGTAAATTCAGACACAATTCTATAACAAATGTTTCAGCAATGTGTAAATATTTCATTCAAAATGATCTGCTACCAGAAATTTTTGCCAAATTTTCCCAGTTTGCTAACTGTAGGTAGTAACTAAGTGACTGTAACCTATGCACCGCTGCCCACTGGATGGGGGGCGGTGTGCAGGACAAACATATCAATTGTGACAATAGCTCTCCACATATGTCAGTTGCTTAATTTAGAAACTGTACTTGTGGTCGATCTCGAACCCATTGATGATGTGACGACTTCTACTGAATTTTGTAAATAGCTCATCATGATTGTAACCTGTTTAGCTAAATGAATTGTGGGGTTCAGTCCCTGAGCCCATTATGTGTCTCTAACCCTTTCCACTACCACCCACAAGATGGGTATGGGGTGCATAATAAACGAACTAAACTAACTAAAATACACATATATAATAAAAACAAGTGAAGTAATAAAAAGGTTACTGTATTGAGACATTAAGAGCAACATAATAATGCAGTAAACTGCAAATGAGGAAATGAATAATAACACCAATAGTGGGTTAAACAAGAGAAAAAACAAAAAAACAAAAAAAACAATAACAAAAATTATAAAATTAAAAACCCTTTGAAAGAAAAGGCAGAGCTATAGCACACGTTGGTTATTAGATGAAACTATTAATCTTTATTAAATTACCATTCAAGCTGTCAATGCAATCAATCAGAGCTACCGATGTGCTTTAATATACCTATTAATCTCCCTCATCTCATTTTTTCCCTTACAATGTACCTGTTATCACTTTATAAATTTTGCTAGAATTTACATACTTAAAATAATATGTTAGATTAAGGACCTGCCCGAAATGCTGCGCGTACTTGTGGCTTTACAAAAATGTTAACACCATGCTGTTTCCTCACAACCCCAATGTACCTTCTTGTATACATATAAATAAATAATAAATATATAATTTATAATCTGATTATTCGGCTGTTATCCCACAGTCATCGAGGAAAGACCTGAGGTGTGCCTTTGTGTTTATTTCATAAGTTTTCCCAGTGTCAGTCTTCTTAGCTAGAATTTTACCATCTCGCAAAAAACAATGATGTCAGATGATTCCATTGCATCAATTAATTGATGCAATGGAATTTTTACGGACTCCACGCAGTTCAAAGAAGAGACTTTGTGTGATCCTGGTCAGACATTCATTCACATAAACAGAGGTTTGACTAGAGACTACACCTTTGCTAAGGTCTGACTTGCAGGAGCAGCTATCTAATTTCACACGAATTTTTCTGTTATTTTCGCCAAATGATTTGGTACCACTCTATAAGCTGATTTGATGATTCTTGCTTGAATTGAATACTTCATCTCATTATGCAATTATCGGATCAGGATGGCAGCACAGCCTTTTTCGTCGGTTTTTTTGGGAAATCATTATCTCATTATCACATTATCTCATGTGAGGAGATAATGATAGAACCAAGGAGCTTATGTTGGTCTGATTCGTCTTGGGTAACAGTGTGTTGCTGTTGTAGGGGGTTAAGATGGTTCTCAAACTTTTGTAACATTTCTTCCTGTTTTCTAGTGATTTCTGCTGGTTGAAAGTTAGTTACAGTGTTGTTAAGAGAGCTTAATTCCAGTTCCAGGAGGCCGACTCTGGTAGACAGATCTTGATTATTCTTGAGCATTACTATAGCTTCACCTTGTAGGTTCATTATTATGGCCGACTGCTCTTCGATTACTGATATTTGGTCTTCATGTATTTGGGTTAATAACTTGAGTTATGGGTTATCAGCGAAGCGCTTGAAGTCGGAACAAGTTGCTGAAGCTCGTTTAATTTGCTCCATATGGTTACATAATTGTTGCATGGTCCGTGTCGGAGACGCCGATGACGTCGCTCCACCCAGCTGTGATGGTTTGTTTTTGTTGTTAAGGGGGAAGACTCGGGGAGACAACCGCACAATTCCTGTTGCTGGCCTAGCTAGTTGGGTTAATCCTGATAGGTGTGCTATCTTTCTTAGTGGCCTTACTGGGCTTGGTGTTGGTTATCTTCTTGAGATCTTGAGGTTATCTTGAGAAGATTTCGGGGCTTTAGTGTCCCTGCGGCCTGGTCCTCGACCAGGCCTCCACCCCCAGGAAGCAGCCCGTGACAGCTGACTTAAACCCAGGTACCTATTTTACTGCTAGGTAACAGGGGATGAAAGAAACTCTGCCCATTGTTTCTCGTTGCTCCTATGGTATGCATGGTAGCTGGATAAATGTAGGCAGGTAAATGGGGAAGACTCGTCGATGTGGTAACAATGCTAGTTTCCTCAACTGTATGAGTTCTTGCTTCCTCATACCCTTAATCACTAGACCTACTAGAATCACTGATAGTACTGCCACGGCTCTTTACCACATCTGGTAACATAACCTCTCCACTTACTTCAGGGATAATCATTGACAGAACCACAGACCATTACCCCACATTTCTCCTAACCACCATTAACAAACCACCTCTAGATACAAGGAAGATAAGTTTTAGGCTGCACAATGAAACTTCTATAGGCAATTTTATTGCTGCTGATGCAGCAATAAAATTTTAACTCATTTTATTGCTGAACTAGAAAACCGAATTAGGTAACATAGAGAACATCAACCTAGCAGTGCAAACATTTCTTCAGAAAACTCTCAGTCTTTATAACACCCACTGTCCTATGCTAACGAAACAAGTCACAACTAAAAGGCTAAACAATCCATGGTTTACAAAGGGAATACTTAAATTTATTAATAAAAAAAACATGACCTTGAGAAGAAGTATAGGTTAGGAGTCGTCTCCAAAGAATTTTCAAAGATATACTCATCAATGCTGTCTAAAATAATTAGGAGTCAAAATAAAATACTACGAAAATAAATTCACCCAAATTAAGGGCAACATTAAAAAACATGGAGCACTATTTTCAATATATTGTATTCAAATATTTTTTTATATAAAAAACCAATACTCCTATCCAATAACAACGGTTTGCTTTCAGCCTCTGATACTGCTATTGAATTCAATAGGTTCTTCTCATTCATTGGGATCCCTTACTAATGATATTCCGTCCTCCCAGACTAATGTCAAGGACTACCTTACAGGTAACTATCCAGAGTCTCTGTACCTAATGCCTGCTAACTCCACTGACGTTAATGAGATAATTCTTTCCTTTAAAACAAAGTCTAATGCCCTTGCTGAGATACCAACTCTAATTTACAAAAAAAGCCTACAGATTTTTAGCTCCTGCCATTGCATTGCTCTAAAACAAGTAACGTGAACTCCAAACCTTTCCAGATATTCTAAAAAAAAGAGAGAGAGAGTAACCCCAGTCCATAAATGTGGTGATCCCACTGATGTCAAGAACTTCAAACCTATATCAATTCTGCCAAACTTGTCAAAAATATTTGAAAAACTAATCTACAAGCAGCTTTACTCTAATCTACCCAAACACAATATACACAGCTCTTGCCAATATGGCTTCAGACCCAAAAAGAGCACTACTGATGCACTAATTAGTAAAATTAACTTGATACATGCAGCTCTTGATAAAAATGAGTTCCCTGTTGGGTTATTTGTTAACCTACGTAAGGCTTTTGACATTGTGAACCACCAAAACCTTCTTTAAATACATCACTATGGAGTCAGAGGTCACTCCCTCCAATATCTTCAGTCTTACCTTACTGACAGGCCCTAGTATGTTTCTGTGAATAATTCCATTTTTCCAACCCTAACCATCAACATTGGTGTTCTTCAGGGGAGCCTACTTGGCCCTCTCCTCTTTCTCATATTTATTAATGACCTTCCACATGCCTCTCAACACCTCAAACCAATTCTATTTGCTGATGACACAACCTTCATTTTCTCCAGTCCTGACCCTCTTGCTCTAAATGTCACAGTGAACACTGAACTAAATTAAGTCCATCTTCGTCTAACTGCTAACAAACTCACCCTTAACATTGACAAAACTTTCCATATTTTGTTTGGTAATAAATCCTCAAATCAAATTAATCTAAGAATAAATAATATCCAAATTAGTAACAGAGTAGATGGCAAATTCATTGGTGTTTTCAACGATAACAAGCTGAATTTCCAGGGATACATTCTAAATATATGAAATAAAGTTTCTAAAACTGTTGACATTCTCTCTAAGATAAAATATTATGTACCTCGCCCTGCCCTGGTGACGCTCTATTACTCTCTCATCTATCCTTATCTTAATTATGGTATTTGTGCTTGGGGTTCTACTACCCAAAATCATTTACGTCCTCTAATTACTCAACACAAAGCTGCTATTAGAACAATATCTAACTCTGGCCCCAGACAGCACTCGGTACCCTTACTTAAATCTTTGAATATGTTAGATATTAAGTCACTGCACATCCTCTCATGTGTACTCTATATATTTAAAACTCTGAACTGTAATGTCAATCCTGGCCTTAAAAACTTCTTAGAAGGTTGTTCAGAACCCATGAGCACCACACCAGAAACCAATACCAATTTGATATTCCAAGAGTGCGCCTTAACCAAACTAGAAATGCTCGACAACTCAAGGGACCCAGCATGATGAATGACCTCACTAATCATGTCAATGGCTGTACCTCTCTCGACCAGTTTAAGAGTTGAACTAACTATTACCTAATTAGCTGAATGTAACCTACCTTAGTCTCTAAATGTCAACCCATGTCTTGCTATTCTAAACACTGCTGTTTGGTGACCAACTTGTACAATTGCGGATTTTTTCCATGTTCCCCCCTTTTCTTCTTTTTTTATTCCTTTTTTCAACACAATTTATACTTTACTCCCAATTACTATTAAGTTTTAGTCTAAGTGTTTTTTCCCCACACCTTGCCGGAAACGCTATGCGTATTAGTGGCTTTAGGTATTTTATGTACTAGCTCTCTCTATAAATCCAACATTATGTTTGTAACTTTGCATCTATGTATGTACTTTTCCTGAATAAAATATTATTATTATTATTATGAACGTTGGGAACAACTTCCTCCAGGGAGCAACACTAATGAGGTCGAAATGGGATACCATGGGTTGGTCTTGTCGTTTGTTTCAATCACATTTGGGTCACTGTGTACTTAGCTGCCTTCTGGGGATGCTACATCATCTGTGGGCAGCCGTGGGCTCAAGGAGCAGGTAACAAAACTGGAGGGGCGGCAGAGTCGTCAAGAGCGGTGAGCGTTCGTTGTTGGGTTCTTATTCTTAGGACTAGTAGTACCCGGCCACAGCAACCTACCCTGTCCCCCAGTCCTCCCCATCATTTTCCCCTCACCCGTCTCCTCGGCCTCCCAACCATTCCCCACTCCACCGTCCCCTCGTCCTCCCCACCATTCCCCACTCCCCCATGCCCTACTCCCCTGTCCCTTTGTTCTCCCCACCATGCTCCACTCCCCAGTCCCTATGTCCTCCCCATTCTCCATTTCCCCATCCCCTCGTCCCCACCATCCCAAACTCCCCCGTCCCCTCATCCTTCCCCACCATTACCCCCTCCCTTGTCCCCTCGTCCTCCGCACCATCTCTCACTTCCGTCACCTCATCATCCCCACCATTCCCCACTCCCTCATCCGATGCCTTCCCAAATAATCTGATGTTCCCATCAGAAAATTGGGAACATCAAGTGATCTGATGTTCCTATCATTGTAATATAAGAAAAACAGTTAAAAAAATGAAATGAAAATATGAAAAAAATATAAAAATAAACTATTCTCACGCAATTAATGGTCTGGAAAAACAACACAGCTCAATTCTAACACAATTCACACAAAATAATTAAATCAAAATGAACAAAATCAAAATCTAAGAAAATTCAATTTAACAATGCAATCAGAAACATTGAAAGCATAATTTTTCCTGTAACAGGTGTGGCATCTATACTTATACTTGCGAAATGAACTGTATGGTAAACAACACAGCTCAATTCCAACACAATGTCACACAAAATAATTGATTAGAAATAAAATAAATCGAAATCTATGAAAATAAAATTTATCAATGCAATCAGAAACCTTCAAATGGAATTCGTGATATATTTAATATAGCGTTCATGTTGCTATAATGTGCAACAGAGGGTGGTGTTTTTCAAAAACGCATGTATTTACCTGTCACAGGGGTGACATTTATATAGTAGGTATATAAAAAGATGCGCTTATTCGAATGCAACGTTGTGTCAAAATTTCAAAGCAATTGGTGAAGAACTTTCGGAGATTATAGCGTGTGTTGCCCTTACGTCCAAAAGATGGCGCTGTGTTTAAAAAATAGCATTTTTTTTTCCTGTCACAGGTGAGGCATGTATATAGTAGATATATAAAAATACACGCCTATTCGAATGCAACATAGTGTCAAAATTTCAAAGCAATCGGTAAAGAGGGTTCAAAGATTTCCCTAACATGAAAAACACAGTTTTTAAGAAAAAGCATGTTTTTTATCGTCACAGATGTGACATCAATATAGAATGTGTATAAAAACATGCTTGGATGCGAATGGAATGTTGTGTGAAAATTTCAAAGCAATGGGTGAAGTACTTTCATAGATTAGCGATTTTGAACAAACGAACATTTCCATTTTTATTTTTATTTTATTTTATTTTATTTTATTTATGCATATACAAGAAGGTACATTGGGAATGTGAGGATACATAATATGGTAATTACAGTCTTGTAAAGCCACTAGTATGCGCAGCATTTCGGGCAGGTCCTTAATCTAAGAAAATTTTAAGTAGGTAAATACTTACAAAGATTTATAGACAAAAAAAATGATAACAGTTACATTATTACATTATCAAAGTTGTATCATTGATGGTTACATATTGGTGTCTGTCACTAAGATAGGATCGGATGTAGTCAAGGGCAAGGCCTCGGATTCCATAATGCTGGAGTTTAAGTAAGAGGTAGTTGTGATTAACAGTATCAAAGGCTTTTCTTAGGTCAATGAAGAGTCCAATCGGAAACTCATTTTTGTCAAGGGCTGAGTAGATAACGTCAAGGAGACTAATGATTGTATCGTTGGTGCTCTTTTGGGACCGGAAGCCAAACTGGCAGGGGCAGAGTATGTCGAATTTTACGAGGTAGGGATAGAGCTGTTTGTAAATAATTTTTTCAAATATTTTTGATAGAATGGGTAGATTTGATATTGGTCTATAATAGTTTATGTCCGCCGGATTGCCTCCTTTATGGACTGGCGTTACTCTTGCTTTTTTGAGGATATCAGGGAAGGTGTGACACTATAGATTTGTTGAACAGTAGTGCTATGGGTGGGGCAAGGGCATGGGAGACTCTCTTGTCCACAATGGACAGAATTTCACTGGAGTTCCCTGCCTTGGTTTTTAGAGAGTGTATGATGGACACAACATTTGCCGGGCTGATTGGTGAAAGGAGAAGAGAGTTTGGATAGCTGCCTGAGAGATATGTGTTAATATGTGTCTGAGTCTGTGGGATTTTACTGGCAAGATTACCACCAACCGATGAAAAGAAACTATTAAATTCATTTGCCGTTTCTAAATCAGTTGACGGTATATCCCCATCCTTGTAGAGTTTTATTTGGTTATGTGAGTGTTGTTTAGTTCCTAGGATACTAGAGATTGTTTTCCAAGTGCTTTTCATGTTGCCTTTTGCTTCATTGAATCTATTCACGTAATATGCAAGTTTTGCCTTTCTTATGATACTGGTAAGCATTGATGAGTACCTTTTAGCTACTTCCTTTGAAACTAGGCCAATCCTAAGTTTCTTTTCATATTCATGTTTCTTGTTGATTGAGTTGAGAATGTCACTTGTGAGCCATGGATTGTTTAATCTTTTGTCAGTTACTTGCTTGGTAAGAAGGGGACAATGAAGGTTGTAGAGGCTTAGAGTTTTGGAGAGGAAGAGGTTAGCTAATGAATTTATATCCTGGGTATTATTGAATTCAGAATCCCAGTTAATATTGTGAAGTGCATCTAGAAGATTGCCTAAAGCTGATTCACGGTGTAGCCTAAATGAAAGTTTCTTGCTTTTTGGTGGTGTTATGTCCATGTTCGCTATGAGAAAGGTAGGATAGTGGTCAGTTGTTCTGTCGTAGATTATACCAGATACAAGGGGAGCTGTTAGGTTTGTCCATATGTGATCCAAGGTAGTGGCTGATGTTTGAGTGACTCGGGTAGGTTTGGTGATTGTGGGGATTAGCATACAGGAGTTCATGCTGTTAAGGAAATAGTCAACTTGAGAGCAATTTTGTTGACCCAGGTCAATATTAAAGTCGCCTCCCAGAATGAAGTGGTTTTTGTTGAGATTGTTGTTTATAATAAGATTCCTTAGGTTGTCTGAGAAAGAAGCTATGTTAGTATTGAGAGATCTATAGATGGCTCCAATAGTCAAAGAGGATTTAAGGGATTTAATTGTAAACTGAGCAAAAGTATATTCATAGTAGTCATCTCTGTCACTAATAACACTGTTGCAGATAAATGTATCTCGGTAATATATAGCTGTGCCACCACCTTTTTTATTAGTCCTACAGTTATGAATGGCTTTATAACCAGTTAAGTTGTAGAGTTGGGTATAGTCTTTATTTAGCCAAGTTTCTGTTAAAATAATGAACGATAGGTTAGTACCTAGTGCTGTGAGTAATGCATTTAAATCGTCAAAATGTTTACCAAGTGATCTAACATTTTGGTTGTAAACTGATAGAAAGGTGCTATTTTGGAGTTTGTCTTTAGCCTGGTGTGCTGTGAAATACTTGCAATAATGATGATCAATGTGCTGATTGGTGTAGATATGAGAAAGAAGATTTTGATCTGGATCAATATAAGTGTGCATAGAGATGCAGAGGGATCACGATACAAGATACACGATAAAGCAAAACACAAAAATAAAAGCAAATACAATAAAATAGTAACAATTTAGAAGTAAAATGAAGATCCAATAGATAGCCAAGAAGGACACAGAAGTTACATAAAATAAAAAACAAAAAATCAGTAGAGATTAACAATATAAATGTAAAGTAAAAAATAATAAGAAAAATAATAATCATAAAGTAAAATGATCTTGAAGATAATTAGCTTAGTAATGGTTAATTAAAATCCTATAATTGGTATGAACCTAAGAAAACAAAGTGAGCTCAAATAGATAATTCCGAGAGAAAAAAGAAAGAAAAAAAGATGACATGTAAATCTAATTAAATCTTGAAATTTACTCTAATATAAATCTAAGTGTAAAATAAACAGGGTGAGATTATATTCATGTGGAAGATTTTACTATGATACTGAGGTAGATGCTTATATAAACAATTATACTATTAATTAATTCCAATAAATGATTACAAGAAACAAATACCAAGTTACTTTAAGTATAACAGGGTAATAAAAAGCCCTAGGTTTAGTGACAAGGGGATTAACTAAGACCAAATAATTAAGAGTAAAAAACAGGCAAAGATAACAAACAAAAAATAAAAATAAAAATAAAAATAAAAACCTTTAGAAAGGAAAGGCAGAGCTTAAGTACACTTTGGTTGTATGTGAGACTACAAATTATGTTCTGGTTATTCAGCTGATATCCCACAGTCATCCAGGAAAGAAGTGAGGTGTGCCTCGGTGGTTATGACATAAGTTTTTCCAGAGTCAATCTTCCTAGCTATTATTTTACCATCGCGAACAAAACAATGTTTAATAGCAGTGGATCTTTTGCAGATTCCACGTAGTTTAAATAAGAGATTTTGTCTGAATCTGGTTAGACATTCGTTCACATAAATATTGGATTTCATAGAGACTGCAGCAGTGATAAGGTCTGACTTACGGGAGCAGTTATCTAATTTCACACGTATCTTCCTGTTATTTGTACCAGATGATTTTGTACCCACTCTATAAGCTGACGTAATGTCACTTGCTTCGATTGAATAATTCAACTTAGTATGCAATTCCTGGATCACGATGGCAGTACAGTCTTCTCTGTCAGTTTCATGGGGAAAATCATGTGATGAGATGATGACAGAATCAAGGAGCTTAAGTTGGTCTGATTCGTCTTGGGTTGCAGTGTGTTGCTGTTGTAGGGAGTTAAAATGGTTCTCTAACTTTTGTAACATCTCTTCTTGCTTCTTAGAGGTTTCTGCTGATTTAGAGTTAGTAACCGAGATCTGAAGAGAGCTTAATTCCTGTTCGAGGTGGTCGACTCTGACAGACAGATCTTGGTTAATCTTGTGCATGGCCAAAGCATCACTCTGTAGCTTCATTATCAGGTCCGACTGCTCTCGGATTATAGACTTTTGGTCATCATGTATTTGAGTCAATAATATACTAGCAGTACCCGCCACGCGTTGCTGTGGCTCAGTCTGGTTAAATGGCAAAGAAAGAAAAGAGAAAGCGCACGTTTCTAATATGTTTAATTTCAGAATGCTTGTGGGAATACATTGTGGTTTTGTTGTTCCATTGTCTGTGGAGATATAGAGATTGTCTGGTTTGCCGACTCTATAACACGCAACATATAATTGTTCATGTGAGAAGCAATCCGTTTCTAGATATAAACTACACAATTTTAAAGATTGGCCCTGAGCTTTGTTGACGGTGATTGCAAACGCCAATCGAATTGGAAATTACAATCTATTAAATTGAAATGGCATATCTGTTGGAATCATAGTAATGTGAGGAATGAGGACATCTTCACCTTTGAAAGGTCCTGTCAAGATTGTTGCTTCTACGACGTTGCTGATTAATTTTTTTACTGTGAGGCGTGTGGCGTTGCAAAGTTTTGGCTGGTTGATATTTCGCAACATGATAATTAGCATGCCGATTTTCAATTGCCATACATGTGATGGTATCCCTGGCAGATCGAGTGAATTAAAAGAAAAAATGGAAAATTAACTGCTTTATCTTCTTCCACAACAGTGTCGACGAACTTGTATGTGATTGCCTAGCTTGAATATTAGATTGAATAATATTGTTATGTTCTTAGACGTTTTGTTCTTGGCCACAAGAATAGCTCGTTCACTCAGTCAGTCGTGATTCTTATAATTGGTTTGAATATTGGGAAATACTTTTTCAACCAGTTCTTCTTTGGACATCATTAAATTGCAGAATTTTATGAGGCAATGAAATTCGTCCTGAGGTCAGATCAACCGGCACATTTACGTTCCCTATCTCCAAAAATTGATGTGAGAATATCTCAGCTGATGGATCATTTTAGAGTAGCAACATAACTATACGCATATTTGTAGTTAATTTAAATGTCTTTATGTGGTGCCACAAAGTACAGTATTTCAGGCAAGCATTTATTTCGTCTGCTGTTGTCGATTGAGGAATTACAAGTAATATTTGCCTGAAATCTACTGCAAGCAATATTAATGCGTTCCCAAATGGTCTGATTTTTCTACGCAATTCTTGCAATGATCGATCAAGAGTCTCGAGCGATTTTTTGCTGGGCATTGTTCATTCATCCCAAACAATAAGTTTGCATTTCTGAAATACTTTTCCCATGCTGGATGCTTTGGAAATGTTGCACGTGGGAGTTTCAATAAATTGCATGTTCAATGGCGATTTCAAAGTCGAAGTAGCAGTTATTCCACCTGGTAGCAATGTCACCTTAATTCCGGATGATGCAAGAGCTAAGGTTATGCCATTTTGGGATCGAAATGCTGCCAGAATCAATATGCTGCCAGAATCAATATAATTAGGAAGGTTTTACAGTTCCTCCTGGCGCATCTAAGAAGATTTCTCCAAGCCCGTTATTGACAGTTTGAATTATTTGATTGTTAAAGCCTTTTTGCTCAAGTGTTAGCCTAGGAATATTTGATTAAGCATATGACAATAGATCACTCGTGTTGTAATTTTGTTCACAACGCAATGCTACATCGAACGAAGAAGCAGTAGATCGATTCGGTGATGGCATTTCCAAATGATTGAGAAGTTTGTTCTCGATTTCTAAGCACAAGTCTTCAATCATTATGAACGCTTTGTTGTAGATTTTTGCTGTAAAATCCATGTTCATATTTGAATTTTCCTTGCGTATTCGACGGGTAATATCTTCAGCCATGTGCAATTTATATTTCTCTCATAACTCTGTTGGAGATAACAGAGAGCCAGTGGTCAATATGATTGCAAACAATGCACGAATTTTATTTGGATGTGACGTGCTGGACGCGTCATTAATGCATACATCCCAGTGCCGGTCGATCTCCAATATATTCAGAGTTTGATATGCACTACGGGAAGTGGCATGTGTTACACCATTGACAAGTCTCAATTGCTGGAAAGACGTTGGACCGAGCACATTTACCAACAGAATGCGAAGAAAGAAGCATTCATCCTGATTAGGATGCACGGTGTACAGTCTACCTATCGTCGTTTATTTGAATATGCCAGGTTGTCCGTCGACTCGCTCTCCTCGTTTGCGTCGTTCA
>NW_027189130.1:4197265-4202265 GCF_040958095.1 Procambarus clarkii
TAAGCGTGGTTACTCATTCCGTCTCGGCGCATCTCGTTAGGGACTGACCTTGAGTCTTTCCATAGCGCGAGTTTTCACTCATCATCAACCATTAGCAATCGTTTGATCCAACAGAAAAAAACAGAGTCTAGTGTTAGCATAATAGGTGAAAAATAGTTGATTTCAATTCTTAGCTTGTTCAGTGTTCATTCTTGTATTCCCTATGTTCCTTATCATGTCTTCATATTCTCTATAAGTTCATATTCCCTGCATGTTCACTCTATTCATCAACTTTTTCTTACATGTTTTCTGTGTTCACCGTATGTTCACTGTGTTCATTCCCCTACTTAACCTCAATTTTTTTTATGTTCTTTGTTTCTTTAAACCATTTTGTTTCTTCCATTCACTAACTAGTTCTTTGTCAAATAATATTATACTGCAATACAGTTCCCTCAACAGTTTTAGTCACCAAGTTTTATTTACAAAACTATGTCAAAGTAATTCTCGTCGTCAACTTAATAGTTCTACCAACCCTGTTCTTAAACAAATCTACACTTTATTCAGTTCCAAATTTACAAAGACAAACCTTTCTTGTAACTTCTTAACTAAAAATCTTTCGCCAATCAACTAAAACATAGTCACTTTCCTCATTTCTCAACTAAACTTATTATCCAATCAACCAAAAAATAGTCAAAGGAATCTTTCCAACACTGTTCATAACTAAACTTATTCCCTAGTCATCAGAAAAATAACCGTGTTCTTCATGTTTCATTGTCATTTCATAACTAAAATTATCCATCAATCAACAGAAAAAATAACCAAAGATATCTTTCATCACTGTTCTTAACTGACATTATACTTTGGGGAGCACAAAATAGTCTCCCTCGTCATGTTTTGTCTTTTTCCTTAACTACAAGTATTCATCAGTCAAATAAAAAATAGTTACTTCATCATGTTTCCCTGTCATTTCTTAACTGAAATATCACTTCTCTCATCTGAAATAGACATGTGTAGCCTCTTTCCAACACTGTTCTTAACTAAAGTAGCCTTTCACTTTGCTAAAATAGTCATATTCATCATTGTTCCTAACTAAAATTATATGACGTTAAGTAAGAAATATAGTCAAAGACACTCTTCGAGACATCAAGGACTTACTCAAAGACATCAAAGTTGCACTCAAAGACATCCTTTGAGACATCAAAGACATCCTTTAAGACTTCAAGGGGAACTCTTCGAGATATCAAAAGACACTCTCAAACACTCAAAAGTTTACTCGCATCCTTAAAGTTATTCTCAGAGTCATGAAAAAGTTAATCTCAGTCATCAAAATGTTATTCTCTAAGTAACCTTTCGTTCATCAGAGAAACTTTCTAAGACATCTTCATTCATTAAATTTATTCTCGGAGCATTCAAAATTAATCTCTAAAACAACAAAAGTTAATCTCGGTCATCAAAGTTGATCTGCAAGATATCTTCGAGACATCAAAGTTACTCTTCATTACATCAAAGACTCATTCAAATACTACTCATGTTCTCAGAAGTCATTCTCAAAGTCATCACCGATTTTCTCAGAGTCACCAAAGTTATTCTCTGAGTTAACAAAATACTACTCATGTTCTCAAAAGACATTCTCAAAGTCAACAAAGTTATTCAAAGAGCTAACAAAAGTTATTCTCGGAGTCACCTTCGTTCTTCAGCGAAACTTTCCAAAACATCTTTGTTCATCAAAGTTATTCTCGGAGTCAACAAAGGTATTCTCTAACTCACTTTTGGTCATTAAAGTTAATTTCTATGTTATAAAAGTTTGTCTCAGAGACATCTAAAGTTAATCTTAGAGTTATCAAATGTAATCTCTAACTCACTTTTGTTCATCAAAGTTGATCTCAGAGTTAACAAAGGTAATCTCTAACTCACTCTTGTTCATCAAAGTTGTTTCAAAGACATCAAAGTTAATCTCAGAGTTATCCAAAGATATTCTCATGTCCACAAAAGTTATTCCAAGAGACGTCAAAGTTAATCTCAGACATCTTCGTTCATAAAAGTTATTCTCAGAGACATCTAAAGTTATTCTCTAAGACATCAAAGTTATTCTAAGAGCTATCAAAAGTTATTCTCAGTCATGATATGTTATTCTCTAAATAACCTTCCGTTCATCAAAGACATTCTCTAAGCCCTCAAAGTTATTCTCTAAGACAACAAAGTCATTCTCAGAGTCATCAAAAGTTATTCTCAGACTCACCTTCGTTATGCAAAGAAGCCTTCTGAGACATCCTCGTTCAACAAAACTGTCCTCAGAGCCATCAAAAAAGTTAAATACAGTCATCAAAGTTATTCTCTAAGTAACTTTTCGTTCATCAGAGAAGCTTTCTAAGACATCTTTGTTCATCAAAGTTGTTCTCTAAGACATCAATGTTCTTCTCTAAGACATCAATGTTGTTCTCTAAATCATAAAAGTTAATCTCTAAGACATCAATGTTGTTCTCTAAATCATAAAAGTTAATCTCTAAGGCACCTTCGTCTACTAGAGAAACTTTCCAGTCCATCTTTCCAGTTCGTTGATGGACCCACCATCCCACTTAACCTTCTTTTACTTTGTTTCTCCTACTCCTTCTAACCCTCCTTTTCTATCTCTCTCCCTTATTCTCTCTCTTCCTCCCCCTCTCTCTCACTTATTTGCTCAAATGCTCTCTTCTTTCTCAAATTCAAGTCTTAATGCTCCCATTCTCTCACCCTCACTCTCATTCACTTAGTTTTTCTTTTTCTCAATTTCAAGTCTTAGTAGATCTGATTCTTTACTATTGTAATTTTATTATTACTAAGATAAAGAATGAACTTAAATGTGAAAACAAAGTACACTAGACTTGAATTTGAGAAAAAGAAAAACTAAGTGAATGAGAGTGAGGGTGAGAGAATGGGAGCATTAAGACTTGAATTTGAGAAAGAAGAGAGCATTTGAGCAAATGAGTGAGAAAAAGGGGGAGGAAAAGAGAGAATAAGGGAGAGATAGAAAAGGAGGGTTAGAAGGAGTAGGAGAAACAAAGTAAAAGAAGGAAAGAAGGTTAAGTGGGATGGTGGGTTTGGGTAAAAATATACAAAAAGGAGAAACAAAACTACATCTGAAAGGTTAGGAAAAGGATAATATATTCAACAAATACGTCAAAAAACACAATAAACTACATCTGAAAGGTTAGGTTAAAGGGTTGAGGAATAAGAACATATGATAGAACCTACTAAATACACTAAGATTACAAGAGGTTAGGTTAAGGGGTTGGGGAATAAGAATAAATATTAACAAACATAATAAATACAACTTATGAGCAACTTGATGAACTTTAACAAATAACCCTTGATCTGCAAAAATGACCATTTGAGAAATTTGCCCTTGAAACGAGTAAATTCCCTTATATAACAAAAATCCTTTGAAATGGTTAAACACCCAATCTTAAACAAATAACACTTGAAATGCAAAAATGTCCATTTGAGAAATTAACCCTTGAAATGAGTAAATGAATATGAGACAATGATTGACGAAACACAAAAGACAAGCAGGAATAATTATGTAAGTTAGATCATGTCTGGTTGGACTAGATAAGTTAGGATGCATCAGTTTGGGAATGTAAGATTAAGTTAGGTAAAGCAAGTTAGGTTACGTTAGGATAGGTAAGATAAGTTATGTAAGTTAGGTTGTGCAGGTTAAGTTAAGTAAGATAGGTAGTGTAAGGTAAGTCATGTTAGGATAGGTAAAGGTAAGGTAAGTTAAGTTAGGATAGGTAAAGTTAGGTTTAGGAACGTTACGTTAACTAAGTAACATTGGGTGGAGAGGATAGGTTACGTAGGATTTGGGCAGTGTAGTTCTGAGAACAGTTTTAGGGTAAAGTGACTAAGAAAATATATTTTAACAGAAGTGCAGGTTTGGTATGAAAAGCTGAACTAGTTACATTTTGGAGAGAAATTTTATGACTGAAGATGTCTTAAAGAATAACATGATGGACGGAGAGTTTCTTTGATGAACGAAGGTGTCTTAGAGAACAACTTTTTGGTGAACGAAGGTGAATTAGAGATCTCTTTGATGATTCTGAGAATAACTTTGATCAACGAAGATGGATTGGAAAGTTTCTCTAGTAGACAAAGGTGCCTTAAAGATTAACTTTTATGATTTAGAGAACAACATTGATGTCTTAGAGATTAACTTTTATGATTTAGAGAACAAAATTGATGTCTTAGAGAAGAACATTGATGTCTTAGAGAACAACTTTGATGAACAAAGATGTCTTAGAAAGCTTCTCTGATGAACGAAAAGTTACTTAGAGAATAACTTTGATGACTGTATTTAACTTTTTTGATGGCTCTGAGGACAGTTTTGTTGAACGAGGATGTCTCAGAAGGCTTCTTTGAATAACGAAGGTGAGTCTGAGAATAACTTTTGATGACTCTGAGAATGACTTTGTTGTCTTAGAGAATAACTTTGAGGGCTTAGAGAATGTCTTTGATGAACGGAAGGTTACTTAGAGAATAACATATCATGACTGAGAATAACTTTTGATAGCTCTTAGAATAACTTTGAGGTCTTAGAGAATAACTTTAGATGTGTCTGAGAATAACTTTTATGAACGAAGATGTCTGAGATTAACTTTGACGTCTCTTGGAATAACTTTTGTGGACATGAGAATATCTTTGGATAACTCTGAGATTAACTTTGATGTCTTTGAAACAACTTTGATGAACGAGAGTGAGTTAGAGATTACCTTTGTTAACTCTGAGATCAACTTTGATGAACAAAAGTGAGTTAGAGATTACATTTGATAACTCTAAGATTAACTTTAGATGTCTCTGAGACAAACTTTTATAACATAGAAATTAACTTTAATGACCAAAAGTGAGTTAGAGAATACCTTTGTTGACTCCAAGAATAACTTTGATGAACAAAGATGTTTTGGAAAGTTTCGCTGAAGAACGAAGGTGACTCCGAGAATAACTTTTGTTAGCTCTTTGAATAACTTTGTTGACTTTGAGAATGTCTT
>NW_027189130.1:4207265-4242265 GCF_040958095.1 Procambarus clarkii
GCAGAAGGCCTATTTTTATTGGCCCATATTTCTTGATGCTTCTATATTGGAGCGGAGTCTTGAAGTGGGTAGAATATAGTTGTGCATTAATTGGCTGTTGATTGCTGGTGTTGACTTCTTAATGTGTAGTGCCTCGCAGACGTCGAGCCGCCTGCTATCGCTGTATCTATCGATGATTATTGTGTTGTTTGCTAAGATTTCTCTGGTGATGGTTTGGTTGTGGGAAGAGGCTATATGTTCCTTAATGGAGCCCTGTTGCTTATGCATCGTTAATCACCTGGAAAGAGATGTTGTTGTCTTGCCTATATACTGAGTTTTTTGAGGCTTACAATCCCCAAGAGGGCATTTGAAGGCATAGACGACGTTGGTCTCTTTTAAAACGTTCTGCTTTGTGTCTGGAGAGTTTCTCATGAGTAGGCTGGCCGTTTTTCTGGTTTTATAGTAAATCGTCAGTTGTATCCTCTGATTTTTGTCTGTAGGGATAACGTTTCTACTGACAATATCTTTCAGGACCCTTTCCTCCGTTTTATCGACTGTGGAAAAGAAGTTCCTGTAAAATAGTTTAATAGGGGTTATAGGTGTTGTGTTAGTTGTCTCTTCAGAGGTTGCATGGCGTTTCACTTTCCTTCTTATGATGTCTTCCACGAAACCATTGGAGAAGCCGTTGTTGATGGAGGACCTGCCTTACCCTACAGAGTTCTTCGTCGACTTGCTTCCATTCTGAGCTGTGGCTGAGAGCACGGTCGACATAAGCGTTAACAACGTTAACGCTTATATCGTTAACCTTTAAGCCAACGTTAACCTAATAAGCCAAGTTTTCCAGAATTTTAACATTGTTTTCATTTGTTTTCTTATGAAATGATGAAGCTATTCATTTCATTATGTATGAGCTAATTTTTTTAAAATTGGAGTTAAAACTAACGTAGATATATGACCGAACCTAACCTATCTTAACCTAACCTAAACTAACATAACTAAATTAATAATTTATGTTCTTAATAAAATATAATAATAATATTTAAAATAAACCAATAGGAAAAATATTATTGAACATAAAGAAAATCACTCGGCCAATTAGGCAAATCGGGCCTTGCATAGTAGGCAAATCGGGCCTTGCATAGGCCGAGAAGTGCATTCTGGCTACTAGGTACGAAATATATATATTGTAATGGAAAAAAGAAGTGTAGGTGTTCGGCAGTCCTCCTATTGGCTAGTGTCAATGCCAATCACATTTACAAAAAAAAAGTTGACTGCTTGGCTGTTGCCTCCTGTGGAAAGGAAAACATGCAAAACAAATCGTATGAACAATGAAACTTTAATTAACTTGAAAATAAAAATGAACAAAGACAATCCCTTGGCTATGTACAGTGCAAACAAACAAGATTATAAAGTAAAAAAATAACATAAAATAAAACAGTGGTGACGTTTCTCTACAATGAATAAAAACAAGAAATGAATTAACAGGTGCTGAGAATAAAGCGCTGGCTGAGAACATCCACTAATAAACAGAGCGTATATCAGATGGTTGTATCAGCTTTGAGAGCACAGGATATTCTAAATCCAATGGCTTGTGCATGCTCAGTCATCGCCTATGTAGATGGTGCTGAAGTGCAGAGGTGCAGACATCGATTCACCAATCAGAAGCATGCTGGCTGGAAGTGGTGGTTTAGTGATCGAAGAAGGTGGAGAGCGAGTGTCTGATACGTATGCACTTGGCAGAAATGTATTTTACTCAATACGTACTACACTTGCTTGTAGTATCTAGATGCTTTTAGATGTACTGAAGTAGCTAGATGGTAGGAAAGATTATCGTAACAATATATATATATATATATATATATATATATATATATATAAATATATATATATATATATATATATATATATATATATATATATATATATATATATATATATTGTGACGGGAAAGTGTAGAAGTGCAGGTGTTCGGCAGTCCTCCTAATGGAATGGGTGGTGTCAA
This sequence comes from Procambarus clarkii, assembly GCF_040958095.1. NCBI lineage: Eukaryota > Metazoa > Arthropoda > Malacostraca > Decapoda > Cambaridae > Procambarus > Procambarus clarkii. Next base: position 4,209,247 of record NW_027189130.1, read on the forward strand.
TGCCTATCACATTTAAAAAAAAAAAGATCGACTGCTTGGCTGTTGTCTGTGGTAAAGTAAGGGAAGACACGCAAAACACATAGTATGAACAATGAAAATTTAATTAACTTTAAAAAATATGAATAAGACAATTCCTTGGCTATGTACAGTGCAAACAAACAAGTCAAAAAATATAACATAAACATTGAGAACAAGGGTGACGTTATTCTACAAATAAATACAGAAAAATGATTAACAGGTGCTGAGAATATAGCGCTAGCTGAGAACCTCCACCAATAAACAGAGCGTATATCAGTTGGTTGTTCACAGCTAGAGAGCACAAGGATATTCTAACTTCAATGACTGGTTCAGGCCCAGACATCGGCTAGGTAGAGGGCGCTGAGGTGCAGTGGTGCAGATGTCGATTCACCAATCAGAAGCCGGCAGGCTGGAAATGGTAGTTTGGTGGTCGGCGACGAGGGAGGGGGAAGGGTGGAGAGCGAGTGTGATGATACGTTTGCGCCTGGCAAAACGTATTTAACTCAATATTTACTACACTTGCTTGTAGTATTTAGATGCTTTTAGATGTACTGAAGTAGCTTGATGGTAGGAAAGAGCAGCCCTAATCTCTCTTGAAGGAGATTATCGTAACAGCTCTCTCCTGAAGCCTGCTCTTATGGGTTAAGTACTTCTGTGGCTGTTGTTGAGGTAGGAGTAGCTGTCTCTACCTCAAAGACACTGGAGAGGGCATCGGCTATGATGTTGTCCGAACCTTTGGTGTAGAAGATCTCCAGATTAAAATTCTGCAAGTACAGGGCCCAGCGTAGAAGATGTTGATTGCTGAATTGGGCCTGTTGTAGGAACTGCAGGGGATTGCTGTCCGAGTAGATGGTAATAGTCCGGTAGGTAAGGTTCGAAATGCTGCAGATTCAGGACGATGGAGAGGAGTTCCTTTTCGATAGTGCTGTAGTTCTTCTGGTGAGGTTTCAACTTATAGCTGTAGTAGCTAACAGGAAGAACCTCCTCACCTCGTTGTTGCATCAGCCGGTACCACTGGCGTCGACATTGATGATGAAGGGCTTTGTGATATCTGGAGAGGCGAGAATGGGATCAGAAATAGTAAAGATTTAAGTTGTTCAAAGGCAAATGTCTGTTGAATGGTCCAATGATACCGTTGCTTGGGGCTGGTCAGATTAATCAATGGTGTCGCTACCGTACTAAAATTCTTCACAAACCTACGATTGCAGGAAGCAAGTCCAAGGAAGCACAGGAGCTGCTTCCTGGTCGAAGGTTGTGGGTAATGTTGGATGGCTTTGGTGTGAATTGTTAAAGGAGCTATGCTACCACTCCCTATCACATGACCCAGATAACGCACTTTACCTTTGGCAAATATGGACTTGCCCAAGTTGATGGTAAGGCCGGCTGTGAGGAGCTTGGAGAACAGTCGTTGCAGTTGGAGCAGATGTTAGCTCCAGGTGTTGGTTGCCACAACGATGTCGTCCAAGTAGGCGTAGGTGTGATCTAGGCCGTAGATGACGCGGTTAACAGCTCTCTGGAAGGTGGCCGGGGTGTTACACAGTCCAAAAGGAAGCGTTCATATCTGTATAAGCCAAAAGCAGTGGTGAAGGCAGCTATTTCATTAGCTCTCTCTGTCAGGCTTATTTGGTAATAGCTTTTAACAAATCAAGTTGAGATAAATATGTTGCATTACCTATTGCGTCAAGGATATCATCTATGCGTGTTAAAGGATAAGCATCCTTGACGGTCTCAAGATTCAATTTCGTGTAATCGGAGTACAAAGTACAAAGGCGTACTTTTACCATGCGGTTTCTGCACCAAGATGCAGGGTGAGGCCCAAGGGGACTCACAAGGTGAGGCCAGCCCATGATCCAGAGGGTATTGTAGTTCAGCACGCATAACTTCCATTTTGTACGGGCTGATACGGTAGAAGGGTTGACAAATCGGCCGGGTAGCAGGAAGCAGCTGGATGTCGTGCTGAACCACCTTACACTCCTGGGGATCATCGTTGAACAACTTCTGATGTTCATGAAGAACTTTGATGAGAGGAGCACTATTACAGTCCTGTAAATAGGTTGGTAGATCATTAAGGATTTCCGAGTTGAAAGGCACTGACTCAGAGTCACAGCTTTCCGGAGGAGAAGCCGGAAAAGTCTCACTGTGGAGGTATGGATCTTTGAAAGTGGAGAGTGACATTAACACAGTGGGGGGAATACCTTTATACTCCTTGAGTAGGTTGATGTGGCAAAACTGGGTCCTCCGCCGCCTATCTGGAGTCTCAAGAACGTAGTTGTGGTTGTTTCTGCACTCCTTGATGTAGTAGGGTCCTGAAAACTTATTTTGCAATAGAGAACCTAGGATAGGAAAATATGCCAACATGAAGTCTCCTGGTTTAAATTTCCTTATTTTGCTGCGTTGGTCAAAATGGGTCTTCATCCTCTCCTGAGCTTTCAATAGATTGTCATTAGCAAATTTACGTACTCTCTCTAGAATGTGCTTTAAGTTTTGAAGAAACTGGGGCACATTCTGAGGGTCACTGAAGGTGGCATTACGTAGAGAGTCTTTAAAAGCTTTGACAGTAGTACGGCACTTACATCCGTAGAGTATCTCATAAGGAGACACTCCTAGAGACTGATTAGGGAGACTTCTGAAAATGCGCATGATGAGGTCAAGTTGTTTATCCCAGTCTTTTAAGGTTTCATTGCAAAATTTCTTTAGGAGTGCTTTTATCGTTTGATGACTACGTTCAAGAGAACCCTGTGAAGCAGGATGATAGGGTCTGGACAATACCTGAGTGAAGTTGAACTCTTCCAGTGTCTTCTTGAAGAGATCACTGGTGAAGTTGGTGCCACAGTCACTTTGAACCTCCCGTGGAAATCCGTATTGAGTAAAGATCTTCAATAGTTGTTTCACCACTGTAACAGCCGTAATGTTCTTTACAGGAACTGCTATGGGGAATCTGGTGGTAGGACACAGGATGGTTAATATATAAGCGTTGCCAGAACTGGTCCGGGGTAAAGGACCAACACTGTCTATGATGAGTCTGTGGAAAGGTTCCGCAGGCACCTGGATAGGAGTCAATGGAGCCATGGGAATAGAGATGTTAGGTTTACCTGCCATCTGACATGTATGACACTGTTGTACGTAACTTTTGACGTCTTTAACCATACCTGGCCAGTAGTAGTCTTGTCTAATTCCGTGATTGGTTTTGTTAAAACCATAGTGAGAAAGTGCTCCGTCGGCCAGGTGTAGAATATCGGGCCGAAGGCTGGTGGGAATCACTAGTTGTTCGAAATTTGCCCAATCGTCATTCTCCTTCAGCTTACTGGGTCTGTACCTGCGGTAGAGCAACTGATTCTCTAGGAAGAACCCAGGGATACTGTCAGGTTGAGTCTCAGCCTGGAAGAATAATGGTATTAATGAAGGATCCTCCCTCTGTAACTTACAGAACTCCAACATAGTAAGATTCGGTGGAAGATTCTGATGGTCTTGAGGGACAGCGGTTGCAGTAGAGTCAGCTGGTTGCGGGCGTGCAGCTTGTGCATGGGTGGTCACTAAATCCGGAGGAGAAACTTCATCGCTTTCTTGGACCTCTGCTGGAACATACTTAAAGATGGGATTGTCCACTACAGAGTTACACACCTAGGGTTTGTCCGTGATGATCAGGTTAGAAGGTTACAGATCTTCTGCCAAGTCGTTGCCCAGGAGAAGTTGTACTCCAGACATGGGAAAGGCTTTTCCCTGATGGCGACTTGGACTTCACCGGTCACGAAAGGACAATCCAGGTGGACTCTGGCGAGTGGATACGGAGCAGTAGCAGTGAGGTCAGTGATAATAGGCACAGCCGATTTCAATATTATTGACTGAAGAGCCGCTGTGTCCCTCAAGATCTTCAATTTGAAACGTCCCTCCGAATCTGTACCGTTGGAGAGACAGTTCCAGGACAGAGAAGAGAGAAAGATCATTAACAGGAACACCAACATTTATCACAGGCTTACCGGACTTAGTAGGAGTCGGTTTGGGTTTAGTAGTTTCATTATTGCCTTTGTATTGAGCTTTCCCACATTTATCCATGGTATGTCCATAGAGTTTGCAATACTTACAATACAATTGAGAGCTCGCTTGATCGGTACTCACTTTATCATAACTATACCAAGACTTCTTACTGGAAGGTGGATCTGGTGTTAGCCGATGGATGAGGTTGTAGGTGTCAGCCTACTTCGCACATCTGATGTAGTCGGTTTCTTCTTTGTCTGCTAAATATAAACGGACGGAAGGGGGAGCACGTCTAAAGAATTCTTCAACTAGAATGAGGTTGACGAGTTCTGAAAATGTAGAGACATGTGCTGCTTCCAGCCACTTCATGAAATATCTTTTCTTTGTATTGGCAAATTCTAAAAAGGTGGTGGTACTTGCCTTTAGATAATAACGGAATTTTCGTCTGTAGCTTTCGGTGGAGAGAAGGTAGGCGTCCAAAACTACTTGCTTCAGGGTCTGGTATTCATTCTCAGACGCTAAGGTACTGAGAGTAACCACAGCTCTACCTGTGAGATGCATTCTGAGAAGGGTAGACCATTGATCTGCAGGCCAGCTAAGGTTTTTAGCTAGGGTCTCAAAAGTGGTGAAAAATACATCGATCTCTGCCTCAACGGATGGTGGCATTAGCTTACTTGCATGGGAGACGTTGAAACTTACGGGAAGACTAGCGATAGCTTGTTGGCGCCGAGTGTGGTGTGTAGTTTCCAACGCGAGTTCTTGTTGACGATATTCGAGAGCACGATCAGCTTGCTGTTTACTGTACTTCCCTTGCATCTCCAGGTCACGTTTTCTTGCTTCAAGCTGCTCCCTCTCCCTCTCACGAAGTAAGGCAGCCTCTCTTTCTCTTAGGGCCGCCTCGCATTCTTGTTGTTCTTTCTTTATGGCCGCCTCACGTTCTTGATCTTCTTTCCTTAGGGCCTCCTCTTCTTTCTATATCTGGAGAGCTTCTTTTTGTTGTTGGAGAGCTTCTTTTTGTTGTTCCCACTCGATCTTTGCAAGTTCGAGCTTTAGCTTCATAGCTGCCAGAGCATGTTTATCTGTAATATAATAGTTTTCGTGAGCTTCAGAGTCTATCTTTCCTTCATCTAAGAGTAATCCAAGATTAGATTATGCAAGTCATTTTTGTTGGCTCCATGGGGAAAATCTAGGTAATACTTGTGTGCAAGAGTTTGTAATTCGGTCCTCTTGGCATGACTTAAGTTCCCTACTTCACTTGCTGGATCGTTACGAAATGCTTGGAGACGAAACATGTTGAAAAATAGCAAATAAATGTACAACGAATATACTGGTGATAATGTAAGTGTCAGTAACAGGATGACGTGGCCACTGGTAACTATCCTGTGGTAATTTAATATTTAACAATTAACGTTAATCTTAGTATAGTAAATGATTAGTCAATCAAAATCGCAGGGAATCTTGTACCTGGTACTCTATGTAAGAGAATAAAGGCAAGAAAATCCTACTAAATAATTGAAACCGATTGTTTCTAAAACAAATGAAACATTTAATTGTTTCAAAAGTGAATAAGGTAGTCCAAGAAGCAGGCGATGAGTCACAATAACGTGGCTAAAGTATGATGACCAGACCACACACTAGAATGTGAAGGGACGACGACGTTTCGGTCCGTCCTGGACCATTCTCAAGTCGATTGTGAGACTCACAATCGACTTGAGAATGGTCCAGGACGGATCGAAACGTCGTCGTCCCTTCACAATCTAGTGTGTGGTCTGGTCGTCGTAGTCCAAGAATGTAGGCATACCTTGCCGAGTCTCTATAGGACAGAAGCAAGGGTTTTCATACTTAATGAAATATGATACCTACAGAATCAGCGATCTATGTGCTATGAAAAAAGAAAGCTAATTCCCTACCTAAGTAAATATCATCTCTGACCGACGTGTAGGGGTGCGAGTGTCAACTGGTGACGAGAACTGCTGTTGAGGTCCCAACTCAGCAACGTAGTCCGTGCTAGAGGAACTATGGCCCTCTGTATCCTCCTTTGGTCGGATTGCAGAAGATAGGGTGCTTTGACCCGAAGACAAATCAAAGTACCAGGGTACCACAATGATGATCTGCCGGAATGTGAGAAATATCCTAGGGAAAACAAGGTGGAATACACGAGTAATAACACTGAGGGAGGGATGACCAATTAAGAGAATGACTGAAGCCTACAGTCATCACGTAATCCAAAGTTATCCAACACTCACAATATGATACCCTCGGAATGCCAAAATACACAGCACCATATAAATATTAAAAGTAATGAAAATATTGAAAAGCAACTGTATCAAAGCCAAGTACACTTACCACAAATTGATGTTCCAGTACGAGTACCTGAGTGAAGCTCCTTCGACAGGCTCCCATAAAAATGTGACGGGAAAGTGTAGAAGTATAGGTGTTCGGCAGTCCTCCTAATGGCTGGTGTCAATGCCTATTACATTTAAAAAAAAAATCGACTGCTTGGCTGTTGTCTGTGGTAAAGTAAGGGAAGACACGCAAAACACATAGTATGAACAAAGAAACTTCAATTAACTTTAAAAATTATGAATAAGACAATTCCTTGGCTATCTACAGTGCAAACAAACAAGTCAAAAAATATAACATAAACAATGAGAACAAGGGTGACGTTACTCTACAAATAAAATAAAGACAGAAAAATGATTAACAGGTGCTGAGAATATAGCACTAGCTGAGAACCTCCACAAATAAACAGAGCGTATATCAGTTGGTTGTTCACAGCTTGAGAGCACAAGGATATTCTAACTTCAATGACTGGTTCAGGCCCAGACATCGACTAGGTAGAGGGCGCTGAGGTGCAGTGGTGCATACGTCGATTCACCAATCAGAAGCAGGCAGGCTGGAAATGGTAGTTTGGTGGTCGGCGACGAGGGAGGGGGAAGGGTGGAGAGCGAGTGTGATGATACGTTTGCGCCTGGCAAAACGTATTTGACTCAATATTTACTACACTTGATTGTAGTATTTAGATGCTTTTAGATGTACTGAAGTAGCTTGATGGTAGGAAAGAGCAGCCCTAATCTCTCTTCAAGGAGATTATCATAACAATAGAATTATTGTAACGGGAAAGTATTGGAGTGTTGATGTTCGGCAGTCTTCCAATGGCAGGTGTCAATGCCTGGTCACACTTACAAAAAAAAAGATAGACTGCTTGCCTGTTGTCTGTGGTAAGTTAGAGGGAGGAACACGTAAAACACAAAATATGAACAATGAAACGTTAATATATTTACTTTAAACTTAAATGAAAATAAAGACAAATCTCGGGGGAATGAAAAGTACAATTAAATAACAAAGATAAATGCAAAGACAATGTGAGACACAATAGTATAAAGGTGAAATGTTAAAATGGTGCTGAGAATATTGGCTATGGCTGAGACCTCCCTTCGTATAGAAGCCAGTGAACTTAGTACCAAGAGAGAGATGTCAACTCTAAGAGCACAAAGAATATTCTGAAGTTGATAGCTGGTCAGGGCTCCGACGTCGATTCAGGTAGATGGCACGGAGGTGCAGTGTGCAGGTGCGCAGTCGGCGAGTCACCAATCAGGAGCAGGCAGGCTGGAATGGGTAGTTTGCTGGTTGACGGCAAGCCGGCGTGGAGGATGTGTGGAGTAGGGGGGATCTTGGGTACGTTTTGCCTCCTGTTCAAAACCTTTTGTGCTACCGGTGACGTATCTTGACTGTAGCATCTTATACTTGTTAACTGGACGTAAGAGCAGGCTCCATCTCTCTAGAAAGAGATTATCAGAGAGCTAAAAGCCTTTGTGAGAACAAGGAGATAGTTGTCAGGAGAGGTGACAAGTCGCCAATATACGTCATTCTTAAAAAAGACGAATATCTGGCGAAAATTAACCTCATACTCTCTGACCAAACTAAATTCCAAAGGGTAACGAAGGACACTACAGCCGAATTGAAAGCAAAGGTCAACAAACTGATCGAAACTGTGAACGCCAAGAAATCCGGACCCCACCTGTCAAAGATTATTGGGGAATATAAACCTGGATATGCGTATGGAAATGTCAAGACACACAAGCCTGGAAACCCACTTCGGCCAATCATCAGCCAGATACCCACACCCACGTACAGACTGGCGAAGCGACTCAACGGCCTGCTGACTCCTTATGTCCCTTGCGCCTTCAGCCTGAAGTCTCTAAAGCAATTTGTTGACTTACTGCGGGGCACACGGGCCACAGAGATAAGAGCCTCATTGGACGTAGAATCACTGTTTACCAACGTACCTGTGGACGAGACAATCGGGATGATAGCCGACAGAGTGTATCGTGATCCGGCCTGTACTCCTCTTGACATACCAGAAAATATTCTAAGGAAACTACTCCAAGCTTGTACTAAAGAGGCACCCTTCTTGAGCCCGGATGGGCACATGTATAAGCAAGTAGATGGGGTCGCCATGGGTTCTCCCCTAGGTGTCCTGTTTGCAAACTTCTACATGGGTACCATCGAGCAAAAAGCCTTAGTCGACATGAACTTGAAACCGGCCATATACTGCAGGTATGTTGACGACATTTTTACACAGGTACCTGATGTCAGACATCTGCAGGAGCTGAAGGAGGCATTTGAGCAGAGTTCCGTGCTGCGTTTCACTTACGAGATGGAAAAGGATGGGAAGCTGCCCTTTCTAGATGTAACAGTCATGGAAAAGAGCGGAGGTTTCCACACTGCAGTCTACACTAAGGAAACGAACATAGGAATGTGCCTAAATGCCAACAGCGACTGCCCAGACAGGTACAAGAGGAGTGTTGTTAACGCTTATGTCGACCGTGCTCTCAGCCACAGCTCAGAATGGAAGCAAGTCGACGAAGAACTCTGTAGGGTAAGGCAGGTCCTAGTCAACAACGGCTTCTCCAATAGTTTCGTCGAAGACATTATAAGAAGGAAAGTGAAACGCCATGCAACCTCTGAAGAGACAACTAACACAACACCTATACCCCCTATTAGACTATTTTACAGGAACTTCTTTTCCACAGCTCATAAAACGGAGGAAAGGGTCCTGAAAGATATTGTTAATAGAAATGTTATCCCTACAGACAAAAATCAGAGGATACAACTGACGATTTACTATAAAACCAGAAAAACGGCCAGCCTACTCATGAGAAACTCTCCAGACACAAAGCAGAACGCTTTAAAAGAGACCAAGTCGTCTATGCCTTCAAATGCCCTCTTGGGGACTGTAAGCTCCAAAAAACCCAGTATATAGGCAAGACAACAACATCTCTTTCTAGGCGTTTAACGATGCATAAGCAACAGGGCTTCATTAAGGAACATATAATCTCTTCCCACAACCAAACCATCGCCAGAGAAATCCTAGTAAACAACACAGAAATCACAGATAGATACAGCGATAGCAGGCAGCTTGACGTCTGCGAGGCACTACACATCAAGAAGTCAACACCAGCAATCAACATCCAATTAATGCACAACTATATTCTACCCACCTCAAGACTCCGCTCCAATATAGCAGCATCAAGAAATATGGACCAATAGGCTTTATACAATCACTTACATTCAATACCCATTGTTTCGTGTTCTGTCTTGTGTTTAGGAACTTAATACCATATTAATACCACCTCACCCCATCCACCTCATTCAAATGTAGATATAAACAAATCGAAGATGTGTAAGTTCTATTCAGTTGTGTATGTGTAAACTAAAGTCTTTGAAAATGTAATAAGTTTTACGAAACACGCTCAAGTGTCGCGTCAGACTAGAAATAAAAATGAATTTTGGAGAATTGATTTTTGAATTACCACCAACAGTGAAAAGAAACGTACGAAAGATTGAGAAAATTCGTGTTAGAATTATTAATCTTACTTTTTCGGTCATATTTAATAATATATGTCTACAGGAAAGACTGCTACCAAAATATACTAATATATATATATATATATATATATATATATATATATATATATATATATATATATATATATATATATATATATATATATATATATATGTCGTACCTAGTAGCCAGAATGCACTTCTCAGCCTACTATGCAAGGCCCGATTTGCCTAATAAGCCAAGTTTTCCTGAATTAATATATTTTCTCTAATTTTTTTATTATGAAATGATAAAGCTACCCATTTCATTATGAATGAGGTCAATTTCTTTTTATTGGAGTTAAAATTAACGTAGATATATGACCGAACCTAACCAACCCTACCTAACCTAACCTAACCTATCTTTATAGGTTAGGTTAGGTTAGGTATCCGAAAAAGTTAGGTTAGGTTAGGTTAGGTAGGTTAGGTAGTCGAAAACCAATTAATTCATGAAAACTTGGCTTATTAGGCAAATCGGGCCTTGTATAGTAGGCTGAGAAGTGCGTTCTGGCTACTAGGTACGACATATATATATATATATATATATATATATATATATATATATATATATATATATATATATATATATATATATATATATATATATATATATATATATATATATATATATATATATATATATATATATATATATATATATATATATATATGACATATACGTCGTACCTAGTCTTTGGTCTTTGGTATATATATATATATATATATATATATATATATATATATATATATATATATATATATATATATATATATATATATATATATATATATATATATATATATGTCGTACCTAATAGCCAGAACGCACTTCTCAGCCTACTATACAAGGCCCGATTTGCCTAATAAGCCAAGTTTTCATGAATTAATTGGTTTTCGACTACCTAACCTACGTATATATATGTATATATATATATATATATATATATATATATATATATATATTGCCTTGTATATATATATATATATATATACAAGGCAATGTATATACACTCCGAGGTGTACATAGGTGATAGCCAGGGTGGATACACATGTGTAGTCCCACACTAACTGTCTACCCTCCTTCCAGGAGTATATGGTGATGGCATCAGGGCAAAGTGCGGGGAAATTCGGGTTTTGGACCTCTAGGATGCGAGGTTTTCTCTCCGCTGGGCACCGAGCTGAGACGAGGCTTCTCTTGATGATGTCATTGACCTCGTTGTGTCTTGCATGCCAGCCCTTTGTGCTTCCGCAATGCAACCCATGCAGTCCATATTGGTATGCTTCCACCCTATTGCAAATACACCTGACTTTCAGTGTGAATTGGTGCACCGAGGCGGAGGGCCACTGCTACACGAAGGTATTCTGCATCTAAGCACGTGCCCATTGCTGACATGGGTACTGCCAGGAGGAAGTCTCCTGCATGGGGGGCAGGCACTGCTCAGAGGCGGGCTTTCTCCTTGTCTGATGTTGCGGCGCTGAGTATGGCATCAGCTACTTTTTCCACTAGTGGATGGTCCCAGCCAGACTGTTTGTGTTTCTTTGTTGGCTCTATAATGGTTGCTGGGGCTGCAAGAGCATCCCACTGGTTTGAATATTCAGTGAAAGCAGGATCGTGTATTCCTGCTAAATCTCTCAGAGTTGCAGGTAAGATATCTCTGACGAGGTCGTGCGATGCATGGGAGGAGGAAAAAAAGGCTGGTAGAGCAATCTGGGAGTCTGTGCGGACACCAAGGCCGCCGAGTCTTACAGGAAGGGATGCTTGCTCCCACTGAGAGTCGTCCAATGGCAGGTTCAGGACTTTCACCAGCATGGACCTCAGAAGGGTGTTATTGTTACGGCCCTACTGGGGCGTAACCGGGTTCTTCTCTGATGTTATTAGAGTTTGGGAATCTGGCCCCAAGTTAGTAGAGGCTTTCAAGGGGTGTGTTCCGTAACGCAAGTTAAATTAAAGGGGGAGGGATACAAATGTTCTGATTTATATATATAATTTCACCATCACCATAAATCAATATATATCAGTCACACGGGGGTTACAAATACACTATAGTATACAGAGTTGTCTTCCTCTGAAGACACTGGATGCTCCACGGTGCGCACTTTGGGTAGCCCTGGTTCCTTCCTCGGTGGCCCACGATGAATCCTCTATGATTCTTTCGGCGAATCTACCCAGGCCACAGGCCAGCCAAATCACAGTCCCATTGAGTGCTCCGTCGTGGAGGCCTTCAACCACAAATCCAGCCTGTAGCTGGCAGGTTCCAATCAGCTCCGCTGTGTAGGCCACTCCACTACCGATACTAGGGTTGCGAGCCCTAGGCAGGAGCCTCGTGTAATCCCACTGATCACTCTCCTCTCTAAGCACCACAGTGGCTAGTCTCTTCCACCAGCCAGCCCCGGATAAGGCGATTCCTGATACTGCCACGTCACAGGCAGGCTAACACTCTCAGCAGAGTTCGTCTGGGGGTGACTCACAGCTTCTTCAGAGCCAACTCGTGAAGAGACCTTGGCTGCCTTGGGTAGACTGATCCATCGTCCAATACAGCAGTCCCAGGTCGACTCTGTAATCAGACACGTCATAAGTACTGGGACTAGGGAACCTCACTTACAGGCTTAGACACAAACGTCCACCTCTCTGCTCCATAGATGGCGTTGCTGTCTAAGCGCAACCTCACCAGAGGTCAGCAGCGGCTATGTTATGAAATGATTAAGATGGGAATCCAGCACCTGAGGCCGGTATATCTCGTCCTCACTAGATGGCGTTGTCCATTTGGAGGGGGTTTCGGGAGCGGACTCACAGATGGCGTTGTTGTCACTGCTCTGTACTCCGACGCTGGACTCGGGTCCATAACACCTCCCCACCAAAAAAGACTTTGGTTTGGGTTTCTATAAAAGAAAGAAACAAACCAAATTAGTATGTGGGTACAACTCCAAACGGATTCACGTACACAATGGACTGGAGTGGCGAGGATTTCTTGTCCGCAAAACTGTCCTAATGGGCAACTCTGGCATAAAGGAAACTTGAAGATGGAAGGCAATGACCTGCCTGATGCGACTTCCCGCACCCTCTCTGAGATGTCAAGCAGGGGCATAATCTCACGTGCCTCGAGTAAGGATCAGTATAGACGCGATCTGAAGCGAATCGACACTTCCCTGTGTCGTGGCATCGTTGATGGCTGGTCACAGACGGCATTTCTGGTACCGGTCCGGTAGTCCTTCAGGGAGCCGGGAACCTGGAATACAGGGGTCTGATAATCTAGAGTAACAGCGATTGTTGTTAAATCGGTACTTATAGCATAACCGTCTACTAGGTCCACGCCTAGTCCCAACAGGGCTGCTCGTACATCGAAGATGGTGTTCGCTCTGCCACCGTCAGGTCGACCAACGTTCCGCATAACGCCGAATCCAGGTTCGGCTATCACGCAGGGAGTGTCAACCTGTTGGAAACAGTTACTCATAATTTCATTTCCCATACCTCCTGTATCCACCATCACCTTCCAGGTCCCTTCTTCGACTGCAACACTCACAGAGCACGTCTCTAATCCCTGGGATCTCTTTATGATGTTCATGGGAGCCATCATCTGTCGGGTCGTCCACTGGTCCTTACTGAGAACACACATGAGAACAAAAAATACCGCTAAGAAACATTTGGTTAACTTAGGGATAAGTTTCATGAGCCTGTAATGTCCATAGCCGGCTATATTCATTAGCCTGGTTTGGACCGAAGTTGGCACTAGAACCTTCGCACATACTTCACATACCTCTGACGTCTGGGGAATCTCTGGCCGGTTCAGTATACATTGTACTTTGCCATACTGCAAGTACTCATCCGCCTTCACTCCAGACTCTTGGGTATCCGTGGGTGCTTGTATACGAGGCCTCTCTTCTTGCTCAGTGGCTTCAGCACCATAATCTCATGCTTCTTGTCGGGAGAAGAATCAGGAGACTCTGCTAGAATGCTCTCGATCTGTCGGGTAGAGGAAAGATTAAATACGTTATCTAATTTCATGTCTGTCTGTTCCTGGATATTACCAATGCCTGCTGTTACCTCAAACCCTCTTGCTGTTTTGGCTGACTCTTCCACAATCTTGGGATGATTGTTGCTCCAATCTGTCACCAAGTCGTTGGCTAGTATCACGTCAATCCTAGCTATTGGCAAGGTATCAACTACTGCCAACGCACATGTGCCGCTGAAGTGAGGCGAGTCTAGATGTACCGGCACTAAGGGGGCAACGTACCGCGTCAAAGGAAACCCAACCAGGACAACCTTTTGTCTCCCGTCCACACTCACTCCCTCGGGTAATGAGTTTCTCATGATCAGGGACTGGGCTGCTCCACTATCTCTGAGCACTACAACTGATCTACCAGTATGATCACTCGATACATACCCGCCTGAAGTGTGAGGGGCAAACAATCTTGGTCCTTCCTGACTAGTCGTAGACTGGCTTCCTATTGGTGGTGTCACACAGCCCATCAACATCACCTCCCTATGTGGGCCACTACCTCTTCTTCCTCGGCACATAGCAGCTACATGCCCTTTCTGCCCACAAGTCCAACACACTATATTCCTCCTTGGACTACGGTGTTTCGGACTGCTAGGACTAGTCCTTCGAGGGCTACTAATGGGCGTCTTCACAGCGCTTTGTGGGACGTGTCTTTCTTCGTCTTGACGAGGCTTGCCAAACAGACGTGGGTAATTCCTAGGGACATACCTAGTGGAAGACCTATGTGTTAGGATGTATTCCTCAGCCATGGTGGCTGCTGCACTTAAGGTCTCTACCTGTTGTTCTTCTAAGTACGTCTTCAGATCTCCAGACAGACAGTCTTTGAAGTCCTCTAACAGTATGAGCTGCTTGAGGTCTTCTTTGGTCTCCACCTTCCGAGAGGCACACCACTCCTGGAAAAGTCGTTCCTTGATGGTCGCGAATTCGGCGAACGTGTGCTCCGAGGTGTTTTTCAGGTCCCTGAACTTCTGCCTGTAAGCCTCAGGTACCAATTGGTATGCCATGAGCACTACCTTCTTCACCTTGTCGTAATCGCAGGAGTCATCAAGGGACAACGTGGAATAGGCGATTTGGGCCTTCCCAGTCAAGACGGACTGTATCATGATGGCCCAATTCTCCTTTGGCCATTCCAAAGAGGCTGCAACTTTCTCGAAGGCTGCGAAGAACTTCGAAACTTCCTTCTCGTTGAACTTCGGGACCATTTTGATGTTCCTTACTGGATCGAAAATACTTGTGTCCGTTGTTTGCCTCCGACCACCTAATCACAATCCTTCTAGCTCATGTTGTCTCTCTTTTTCCTTTTCTTCTCCCTCTCGCTCTTCTCTTTCTCTTTCTTGTTCTTCTCTCTCTCGTTTCTCTTCTCTTTCTCGTTCTTCTCTCTCTCGTTTCTCTTCTCTTTCTCGCTCTTCTCTTTTTCTTTCTCTATCTCGCTCTTCTTTCCTTTCTTCTAATTCTAAACACCTCATCTCCATTTCTTTCTCTTGTCTCTCTCTTGCCATTTCTAATTTCTTATCTTCTCTCTCTCTCGCTTTCTCTTCTCTTTCTCTAGCGATTTCTAGCTTGTTTCATTCTGTTTCACGGTGGATCTCTAATTCACGCATTTTCACAGTGAGTAAACTTATGTTCAGTTCACTCTCATCACTTTCAACGTCACTGCCCTTATCTTCCTTTTCAGTGGAAGCTACCTCCTCACTTTCCTTTATACTATGTGCCTCGCCTTCCTGTTTCTCCTCGGCCTTCAAATGTTTGTGAACCTTGGACAAGATCTCAACCCGGGAATTACTGGCACGTATCTTTATCTCCAGATAGGCACTCACTAGTACAAGTTCCTGTTTTCCCAGATATTTTAATCTGGCAAGACAGTCCTCCTTGCTCAGAAAGGCCTGAACATCGTCCAAATCGTCGATGGTCGCTTTTTCTGCCATTGTCACTTAGATGGAGCACTAGCACTTAACACACCGCTTCACTTTAGCACTTAATCGCACCTAGCACCTCACTTGCTACTGTTGCGCGTAATCACACCGGGCACCGCACACTACAATATTGCACTAAAGCACAGTGAGCACCGCGCAGGACGTATACCGTCCAAATAATTACAAACAGGGGGAATTATTTACAGGAGATTGCGCTACATCACCACCCCTGTCAAACATACTTGACAAGGGGTCGGATCCCGCTGGGGATGCCAATTATGTTACGGCCATACTGGGGCGTAACCGGGTTCTTCTCTGATGTTATTAGAGTTTGGGAATCCGGCCCCAAGTTAGTAGAGGGTTTCAAGGGGTGTGTTCTGTAACGCAAGTTAAATTAAAGGGGGAGGGATACAAATGTTCTGATTTATATATATAATTTTACCATCACCATAAATATATATCAGTCGCACGGGGGTTATAAATACACTATAATATGCAGAGTTGTCTTCCTCTGAAGACACTGGATGCTCCACAGTGCACACTTTGGATAGCCCTGGTTCCTTCCTCCGTGGCCCACGATGAATCCTCTATGATTCTCTCGGCGAATCTACCCTGGCCACAGGCCAGCCAAATCACAGTCCCACTGGGTGCTCTGTCGTGGAGGCCTTCAACCACAAATCCAGCCTGTAGCTGGCAGGTTCCGATCAGCTCCGCTGTGTAGGCCACTCCACTACCGATACTAGGGTTTCGAGCCCTAGGCAGGAGCCTCGTGTGATCCCGCTGATCACTCTCCTCTCTAAGCACCACAGTGGCTAGTCTCTTCCACCAGCCAGCCCCGGATAAGGCGATTCCTGATACTGCCACGTCACAGGCAGGCTAACACTCTCAGCAGAGTTCGTCCAGGGGTGACTCACAGCTTCTTCAGAGCCAACTCGTGAAGAGACCTTGGCTGCCTTGGGTAGACTGATCCATCGTCCAATACAGCAGTCCCAGGTCGACTCTGTAATCAGACACGTCATAAGTACTGGGACTAGGGAACCTCACTTACAGGCTTAGACACAAACATCCACCTCGCTGCTCCATATATGGCGTTGCTGTCTAAGCGCCACCTCACCAGAGGTCAGCAGCGGCTATGTTATGAAATGATTAAGACGAGAATCCAGCACCTGTGGCCGGTATATCCCGTCCTCACTAGATGGCGTTGTCCATTTGGAGGGGGTTTCGGGAGCGGACTCACAGATGGCGTTGTTGTCACTGCTCCATGCTCTGATGCTGGACTCGGGTTCGTAACAGTTATATACATTTAACTTAGGGCTGCTGTAGGATGGAGAACATTTCAGAAAGTAGGTCAACTTAGGGAGAGATAGGCATCTTGTGAGGAGAAAGAGAGCGTCATGGGCATCAATCTTGTCACTCCTGTCCATCATTCTCTTTAGATCAGTGATTTTTGCATCCAGGACCTCTTCAATTGCTTGTGGGCCAATGGGGGGCACCTAGGAGAGTGCAGTCCGATGGCTCGACAACGAGAATGTCTGGAAGAAGTATGAACATCAGAAGTCCACCAGATAATAAGGTAAGGAAAAAGGACATTCCCTTGTTTGTGCCCGAAGAGGCAGAGAGCTTCTTCGAGCATTTTGAAAAAGTAGCCAGTATCAAAGAGTGGCCACAGGAGGAATGGGCCCAGCTGGTCCAGTTAAGATTGACCAGTGCTGCCAGAGAGGCATACACCCAATTGTCACTGGAAGAGTGCCAGGATTATGTCATAGTGAAGAACAGCATATTGCGCTCATTTCAGTTGACCTCAGAAGCTTATAAGAAGTGCTTCAGAGAGATGTTGAAAGTTGGAGAATGTACGTTTGCCGAGACAGCAAGGGATTTGGAAAGACGATATCAGAAATCGATTGAAGTTGACGGAGTTGGATCTTACACTGACCTGAAGCAATTGATGGTCATGGAAAAGTTCTTAGAAATGATGCATCCTGAGACAAAGTTCAAGATCCAAGAAGCAGGGATAAAGGAGTTGAGAGATGCTGCAGATAGAGTGGATATGATTACAGAAGCATACAAGAGATTTAAGGGAAGCAGAGTGAAGAATGAGGTGAGATGCAGCAACGGCAGACCCAGTGGAGTCTGGGGAGGAAGAAGTTTTTGGGGACAGACAAGCAGATCAGCTAATTTTAAGCCCCAGGAAGGGAAATTGCCGAGTCTGCCTGCTGGAGGTAAGCAGAAAAATAAAAATGTGCAGAGGAGACAAGAGTCCAGTGAAGCTCCACAGAGTACGAGTAGTACATCTGGCCCGAGGAACTCCAATATGAGTTGGCAGAGTCAGAGCCACTCAGGGGCGTATAGGAAAGATTTCTCCCAAATGAAGTGCTACAAGTGTAACAGATTAGGTCACATGATGCGACATTGTCGGCAGGGCAAGAGAGTCGTGACCTTGACCACGTGTGATCCCCCGGAAGAAGTACGTCGATGTACAACAAGACAAGCCACAGAAGGTTGATTTGATGAATGAGCATTATAGGCCGTTCATTAGTAAAGGATGGGTCGGTATAGAGGGTCAGCCCGAGGTGGAGGTTAGTATCCTCAGAGATACTAGAGCCAATCAGAGTTTGATTCTGAGAGGTCTAATCGGAAACAATCGACTGTTAGCTGGCAGTAGGAGGATAAAGGTTCATGGGTTGTTGTCTAAGAGTGACATGCCCGTGTGTGCTGTCCAGTTGAAGTTAGATTATTTGTCGGCGGAGGTGATGTTGGGAGTGTGCCCCAACATATCTGTTCCTTAAGTCCAAGTGATCCTGGGGAATGACTTGTGTGGGTCCAAGGTGTTGCCAGAGCTGATAGTAAAAGCTGTGCCGGAGGAGAACCAGAAGGTCCACGGTACGAGTGAAACACCGGACAAGGTTGATCTAGCCAGCATCCTCGAAGACGAAGCAGAGGACAATCAAGTCATTGTATATCTGGCCTGTGTAGTGACAGAGTCAGATGTAGCCGCCGAGGATGACACTGGAGATGATGTAGCAGTGTCGACTCCACCAAGGGAGGAGGTCAAGTGGACATGTCTGGGTTGTTCGGTGAAGGTCCAGCTCAGAAAAATGAAGATTTGAGGAGACAGGAAGTGAAGATGACCCTACCTGAACGGTTCAGCGTGAACCATGCGGACCTGATTAGGGGACAGAAAGAGGAGTTTATAGATCTAATCGGGGAGGCGAAAGGGGAAAACTCATGTCCGAAGTCCCCCGTGTATTACTACTTAGACACTGACGTACTAATGAGGAAGTGGCGACCCGACAAACCCGGCACTGATAAGGTATGGTTAGAGAAGCACCAAGTGTTAGTGCCAAAGGAGTTCAGGACGGCAGTGACAGAACTAGTGCACTCCGTAGATATGGCAGGGCACTTAGGGGTGAAGAAGACCTTAAATAAGGTGCAGGAGCACTTCTATTGGCCAAACATGTGGCAGGATGTAAAGAGGTATTGTAGGACATGTTTGGCATCCTAACGTGCAGGTAAGCTGGCTCCGGCTATACCGAAGGCACCTTTAAAGCCCATACCGGCATTTGGTGAGCCTTTTGAGAGGGTCTTGATAGACTGTGTAGGTCCTTGTGTTGGTAGGACTGTGTAGATTACCATCCGGGTGCCTGCGAGGGGGGGGGGGGTCCAAATTACTTCGGCTATCACCTCCTTATGTCCGGTCGAGATGGTCAAGTGGATTAAGGCATCCTGTACATACCAGTTGCATTGCTCCTGGCAATATGGGTTCGAGTCACTTCTGGGGTGTGAGTTTTCAGTTGCATATAGTCCTGGGGACTATTCAGGCTTGTTCGCATTTGTGTTCCTCACGTGTGCCCCAAAAAATGAGGTGATTTGATAAAATGCTATGCCCAAGATTACCATCCGGGTGCCAGCGGGGGGGGGGGGTTCAAATAGCTTCGGCTATCACCTCCTTATGTCCGGTCGAGATGGTCAAGTGGATTAAGGTGTCCTGTACATACCAGTTGCAATGCTCCTGACAGTATGGGTTCGAGTCACTTCTGGGGTGTGAGTTTTCAGTTGTATATAGTCCTGGGGACCATTCAAGCTTGTTCGCATTTGTGTTCCTCATGTGTGCCCCAAAGAATGAGGTGATTTGATAAAATGCTATGCCAAAGATTACCATCCGAGTGCCGGCGGTAGGGGTGGGAGGGTGGTTCAAATAGCTTCGGCTATCACCTCCTAATGTCTGGTCGAGATGGTCAAGTGGATTAAGGCGTCCTGTACATACCAGTTGAGTTGCTCCTGGCAGTATGGGTTCGAGTCACTTCTGGGGTATGAGTTTTCAGTTGCATATAGTCCTGGGAACCATTCAGGCTTGTTCGCATTTGTGTTCCTCATGTGTGCCCCAAAGAATGAGGTGATTTGCTAAAAGGCTATGCTCAAGATTACCATCCGGGTGCCGGGGTTCAAATAGCTTCGGCTATAACCTCCTTATGTCTGGTCAAGTGGATTAAGGCGTCTTCTACATACCAGTTGCGTTGCTCTTGGCAATATGGGTTCGAGTTTTCAGTTGCATATAGTCCTGGGGACCATTCAGGCTTGTTTGCATATATATATATATATATATATATATATATATATATATATATATATATATATATATATTTATATATATATATATTAATTGATTAATATTAATATTAATTATATTAATAATAATATAATTGATTAAGGCGTCTTGTACATACCAGTTGCGTTGCTCCTGGGAGTATGGGTTCGAGTCACTTCTGGGGTGTGAGTTTTCAGTTGCATATTGTCCTGGGGACCATTCAGGCTTGTTCGCATTTGTGTTCCTCACGTGTTCCTCATATATATATATATTGTGACGATAATGTCTTTCAAGAGAGATTGAGCCTGCTCTTCCCTACAAAGTACATAAATATACAAGATAATATAGAAGATACGTCCAGCAAGTATCGCCAAACGTTTTGCCCAGAGAGCAAATCGTACCCAGCTCACAGTGACACCTGCTAGCTACCACCACCGTAACCAGCAAACTGCTCATCCTTGCCTGCCTGTCGCTGATTGGCTGGTGTCCCGTCGCACCTGCCCTCCGCCCTCCACCACAAGTCGATGTCTGGGCTGCAGTGCTCCAGTATCGTCAGAATATCTCAGTGCTCCTTGCAGTTGACATCTCTCGCTGGTAGTTTAAGCCTTGGCTTTCGTGTACTAAGGGAGGTGGCAGCTCGAAGCCAGTATTCCAGCACCATCACTAATACTTTATTTTGCTATCACTGTAACTCACTTGTCTTAACGTAAATTTTCATTTGCCAGTGATTATTCATATTTTGTTTGTTGACTTGTCTTTTATATTTTATGTGCTTAACTTTATTCATGACTTGTTTTTCTAGAGTAATTAAAATTTCATTGTTAATTTACTTGTGTTTTGTGTGTCTTCCCATTACCTTACCACAGACGAAAGCTCCAGCTTTTCTCTTTTTTTTCTATAATGTGACGAGGCCCTGCCCCTAGCTTTTGAAACAGCCGAACACTAACGCTTTACTGTCACAATATATATATATATATATATATATATATATATATATATATATATATATATATATATATATATATATATATATATATGTATGCGGAAAATCCACAGAGAAATATGAAATGAGGTGAACGTTTCGGCTTTGTTAAAGCCTTTGTCAACACCAGACTGACTCCCAAGGTGACTGACTTGAGTCAGTCTGGTGTTGACAAAGGCTTTAACAAAGCCGAAACGTTCACCTCATTTCATATTTCTCTGTGGATTTTCCACATAAAATGATCAGTGTTTTGTGATCGTCAATTGCATATATATATATATATATATATATATATATATATATATATATATATATATATATATATATATATATATATATATATATATATATATATATATATATATATATATATATGTTGTACCTAGTAGCCAGAACGTCGTACTCGGCCTACTATGCAAGGCCCGATTTGCCTAATAAGTCAAGTTTTCCTGAATTAATATATTTTCTCTAATTTTTTTCTTATGAAATGATAAAGCTACCCATTTCATTATGTATGAGGTCAATTTTTTTTTATTGGAGTTAAAATTAACGTAGATATATGACCTAACCTAACCAACCCTACCTATTCTATCCTATCTTTATAGGTTCGGTTAGGTTAGGTAGGTTAGGTAGTCGAAAAACAATTCATTCATGAAAACTTGGCGTATTAGGCAAATCGGGCCTTGCATAGTATATATATATATATATATATATATATATATATATATATATATATATATATATATATATATATATATTAGTATATTTTGGTAGCAGTCTTTCCTGTAGACATATTTTATTAAATATGACCGAAAAAGTAAGATTAATAATTCTAACACGAATTTTCTCAATCTTTCGTACATTATGCTTCACTGTTGGAGGTAAATCAAAAATCACTTCTCCAAAATTCATTTTTATTTCTAGTCTGACGCGACACGGGCGCGTTTCGTAAAACTTATTACATTTTCAAAGACTTCACAAATACACAACTGATTAGAACTTGCGTTTCCCTGATTTTATATCTACATTTGAGTGAGGTGGGAAGGGTGATGTGGCATTACATTTGAGTGAGGTGGGAAGGATGATGTGGCATTAGAGGATATTAATAGGGTATTAAAAGTATCAACACAAGACAGAACACGAAACAATGGATATTAAATAGAAGTGTTTGTAGAAAGCCTATTGGTCCATATTTCTTGATGCTTCTATATTGGAGCGGAGTCTTGAGGTGGGTAGAATATAGTTGTGCAATAATTGGCTGTTGATTGCTGGTGTTGACTTCTTGATGTGTAGTGCCTCGCAAACGTCAAGCCGCCTGCTATCGCTGTATCTATCGATGATTTCTGTGTTGTTTACTAGGATTTCTCTGGCGATGGTTTGGTTATGGGAAGAGATTATATGTTCCTTAATGAAGCCCTGTTGTTTATGCATCGTTAAACGCCTAGAAAGAGATGTTGTTGTCTTGCCTATATACTGGGTTTTTTGGAGCTTACAGTCCCCAAGTGGGCATTTGAAGGCATAGACGACGTTAGTCTCTTTTAAAGCGTTCTGTTTCGTGTCTGGAGAGTTTCTCATGAGTAGGCTGGCCGTTTTTCTGGTTTTATAGTAAATCGTCAGTTGTATCCTCTGATTTTTGTCTGTAGGGATAACGTTTCTATTAACAATATCTTTCAGGACCCTTTCCTCTGTTTTATGAGCTGTGGAAAAGAAGTTCCTGTAAAATAGTCTAATAGGGGGTATAGGTGTTGTGTTAGTTGTCTCTTCGGAGGTTGCATGGCTTTTCACTTTCCTTCTTATGATGTCTTCGATGAAACCATTGGAGAAGCCGTTATTGACTAGAACCTGCCTTACCGTACAGAGTTCTTCGTCGACTTGCTTCCATTCTGAGCTGTGGCTGAGAGCACGGTCGACGTATGCGTTAACAACACTCCTCTTGTACCTGTCAGGGCAGTCGCTGTTGGCATTTAGGCACATTCCTATGTTTGTTTCCTTTGTGTAGACTGCAGTGTGGAAACCTCCTCCCTTTTCCATGACTGTTACATCTAGAAAAGGCAGCTTCCCATCCTTTTCCGTCTCATAAGTGAAACGCAGCACGGAACTCTGCTCAAATGCCTCCTTCAGCTCCTGCAGATGTCTGACATCAGGTACCTGTGTAAAAATGTCGTCAACATACCTGCAGTATATGGCCGGTTTCAAGTTCATGTCGACTAAGACTCTTTGCTCGATGGTACCCATGTAGAAGTTTGCAAACAGGACACCTAGGGGAGAACCCATAGCGACCCCATCTACTTGCTTATACATATGCCCATCCGGGCTCAAGAAGGGTGCCTCTTTAGTACAAGCTTGGAGTAGTTTCCTCAGAATACTTTCTGGCATGTCAAGAGGAGTACAGGCTGGATCACGATACACTCTGTCGGCTATCATTCCGATTGTCTCGTCCACAGGTACGTTGGTAAACAGCGATTCTACGTCCAACGAGGCTCTTATCCCTGTGGCCCGTGCGCCCCGCAGTAAGTCCACAAATTCCTTTGGAGACTTCAGGCTGAAGGCGCAAGGAACATAAGGAGTCAGCAGGCCGTTGAGTCGCTTTGCCAATCTGTACGTGGGTGTGGGTATCTGGCTAATGATTGGCCGAAGTGGGTTTCCAGGCTTGTGCGTCTTGACATTTCCATACGCATATCCAGGTTTATATTCCCCAATGATCTTTGGCAGGTGGAGTCCGGATTTCTTGGCGTTCACAGTTTCGATCAGTTTGTTGACCTTTGCTTTTAATTCGGCTGTAGTGTCCTTCGTTACCCTTTGGAACTTAGTTTGGTCAGAGAGTATGATGTTCATTTTCGCCAGATATTCGTCTTTTTTAAGAATGACATATATTGGCGACTTGTCACCTCTCCTGACAACTATCTCCTTGTTCTCACGAAGGCTTTTAGCTGCCGCTCTAAGCTCGGGGGACAGTATGGTGCTTCTGTAGTTGCAGAAGCCCGGAAAGTGGAGTTGGAAATTCTGTTGGACGACATATTCGACCTCGAGACACAAAAGAAGGTCACTACCAAAGATACCTTACAAGCAGAACTTATTGCAGAAGGAGGAAAGAATCGAGGCAACTACAGAAGCACCATACTGTCCCCCGAGCTTAGAGCGGCAGCTAAAAGCCTTCGTGAGAACAAGGAGATAGTTGTCAGGAGAGGTGACAAGTCGCCAATATATGTCATTCTTAAAAAAGACGAATATCTGGCGAAAATGAACATCATACTCTCTGACCAAACTAAGTTCCAAAGGGTAACGAAGGACACTACAGCCGAATTAAAAGCAAAGGTCAACAAACTGATCGAAACTGTGAACGCCAAGAAATCCGGACTCCACCTGCCAAAGATCATTGGGGAATATAAACCTGGATATGCGTATGGAAATGTCAAGACGCACAAGCCTGGAAACCCACTTCGGCCAATCATTAGCCAGATACCCACACCCACGTACAGATTGGCAAAGCGACTCAACGGCCTGCTGACTCCTTATGTTCCTTGCGCCTTCAGCCTGAAGTCTCCAAAGGAATTTGTGGACTTACTGCGGGGCGCACGGGCCACAGGGATAAGAGCCTCGTTGGACGTAGAATCGCTGTTTACCAACGTACCTGTGGACGAGACAATCGGAATGATAGCCGACAGAGTGTATCGTGATCCAGCCTGTACTCCTCTTGACATGCCAGAAAGTATTCTGAGGAAACTACTCCAAGCTTGTACTAAAGAGGCACCCTTCTTGAGCCCGGATGGGCATATGTATAAGCAAGTAGATGGGGTCGCTATGGGTTCTCCCCTAGGTGTCCTGTTTGCAAACTTCTACATGGGTACCATCGAGCAAAGAGTCTTAGTCGACATGAACTTGAAACCGGCCATATACTGCAGGTATGTTGACGACATTTTTACACAGGTACCTGATGTCAGACATCTGCAGGAGCTGAAGGAGGCATTTGAGCAGAGTTCCGTGCTGCGTTTCACTTACGAGACGGAAAAGGATGGGAAGCTGCCTTTTCTAGATGTAACAGTCATGGAAAAGGGAGGAGGTTTCCACACTGCAGTCTACACAAAGGAAACAAACATAGGAATGTGCCTAAATGCCAACAGCGACTGCCCTGACAGGTACAAGAGGAGTGTTGTTAACGCATACGTCGACCGTGCTCTCAGCCACAGCTCAGAATGGAAGCAAGTCGACGAAGAACTCTGTAGGGTAAGGCAGGTTCTAGTCAATAACGGCTTCTCCAATGGTTTCATCGAAGACATCATAAGAAGGAAAGTGAAAAGCCATGCAACCTCCGAAGAGACAACTAACACAACACCTATACCCCCTATTAGACTATTTTACAGGAACTTCTTTTCCACAGCTCATAAAACAGAGGAAAGGGTCCTGAAAGATATTGTTAATAGAAACGTTATCCCTACAGACAAAAATCAGAGGATACAACTGACGATTTACTATATAACCAGAAAAACGGCCAGCCTACTCATGAGAAACTCTCCAGACACGAAACAGAACGCTTTAAAAGAGACTAACGTCGTCTATGCCTTCAAATGCCCACTTGGGGACTGTAAGCTCCAAAAAACCCAGTATATAGGCAAGACAACAACATCTCTTTCTAGGCGTTTAACGATGCATAAACAACAGGGCTCCATTAAGGAACATATAATCTCTTCCCATAACCAAACCATCGCCAGAGAAATCCTAGTAAACAACACAGAAATCATCGATAGATACAGCGATAGCAGGCGGCTTGACGTTTGCGAGGCACTACACATCAAGAAGTCAACACCAGCAATCAACAGCCAATTATTGCACAACTATATTCTACCCACCTCAAGACTCCGCTCCAATATAGAAGCATCAAGAAATATGGACCAATAGGCTTTCTACAAACACTTCTATTTAATATCCATTGTTTCGTGTTCTGTCTTGTGTTGATACTTTTAATACCCTATTAATATCCTCTAATGCCACATCATCCTTCCCACCTCACTCAAATGTAATGCCACATCACCCTTCCCACCTCACTCAAATGTAGATATAAAATCAGGGAAACGCAAGTTCTAATCAGTTGTGTATTTGTGAAGTCTTTGAAAATGTAATAAGTTTTACGAAACGCGCCCGTGTCGCGTCAGACTAGAAATAAAAATGAATTTTGGAGAAGTGATTTTTGATTTACCTCCAACAGTGAAGCATAATGTACGAAAGATTGAGAAAATTCGTGTTAGAATTATTAATCTTACTTTTTCGGTCATATTTAATAAAATATGTCTACAGGAAAGACTGCTACCAAAATATACTAATGTTAAAGTGCACGACCCAGCAGCAAGGAATCAAGCCTTCACGATAAAATATCGCCAGGATCTGATTCGTGATCAGATATACAAGGCAGAGAATGAAATCAAAGACAAAAAAACGCAACTACTTCATGCTACAAACGAGTGGAGAAATAGCAACATCGACCATAGTATCCGTACCCGCATTGAACAACACCTCGACATCCTCACAGACCAACATCACCTCAGCACTGAAACAAGGATTATCAAGAAACTAACAACATTATATGGAGGACCTATGGCAATTCCACGACCAAGAGATGGCTTCCTGAACCTTGCAGGAATTAACCTCACTGAGGACCAAGTCACTCTCCTAAATCTGGGCATAAACTGTCATGTTATGTCCAGACCGAGTGAAATGGCCCGGAAAGTGGAGTTGGAAATTCTGTTGGACGACATATTCGACCTCGAGACACAAAAGAAGGTCACTACCAAAGATACCTTACAAGCAGAACTTATTGCAGAAGGAGGAAAGAATCGAGGCAACTACAGAAGCACCAGACTGTCCCCCGAGCTTAGAGCGGCAGCTAAAAGCCTTCGTGAGAACAAGGAGATAGTTGTCAGGAGAGGTGACAAGTCGCCAATATATGTCATTCTTAAAAAAGACGAATATCTGGCGAAAATGAACATCATACTCTCTGACCAAACTAAGTTCCAAAGGGTAACGAAGGACACTACAGCCGAATTAAAAGCAAAGGTCAACAAACTGATCGAAACTGTGAACGCCAAGAAATCCGGACTCCACCTGCCAAAGATCATTGGGGAATATAAACCTGGATATGTGTATGGAAATGTCAAGACGCACAAGCCTGGAAACCCACTTCGGCCAATCATTAGCCAGATACCCACACCCACGTACAGATTGGCAAAGCGACTCAACGGCCTGCTGACTCCTTATGTTCCTTGCGCCTTCAGCCTGAAGTCTCCAAAGGAATTTGTGGACTTACTGCGGGGCGCACGGGCCACAGGGATAAGAGCCTCGTTGGACGTAGAATCGCTGTTTACCAACGTACCTGTGGACGAGACAATCGGAATGATAGCCGACAGAGTGTATCGTGATCCAGCCTGTACTCCTCTTGACATGCCAGAAAGTATTCTGAGGAAACTACTCCAAGCTTGTACTAAAGAGGCACCCTTCTTGAGCCCGGATGGGCATATGTATAAGCAAGTAGATGGGGTCGCTATGGGTTCTCCCCTAGGTGTCCTGTTTGCAAACTTCTACATGGGTACCATCGAGCAAAGAGTCTTAGTCGACATGAACTTGAAACCGGCCATATACTGCAGGTATGTTGACGACATTTTTACACAGGTACCTGATGTCAGACATCTGCAGGAGCTGAAGGAGGCATTTGAGCAGAGTTCCGTGCTGCGTTTCACTTACGAGACGGAAAAGGATGGGAAGCTGCCTTTTCTAGATGTAACAGTCATGGAAAAGGGAGGAGGTTTCCACACTGCAGTCTACACAAAGGAAACAAACATAGGAATGTGCCTAAATGCCAACAGCGACTGCCCTGACAGGTACAAGAGGAGTGTTGTTAACGCATACGTCGACCGTGCTCTCAGCCACAGCTCAGAATGGAAGCAAGTCGACGAAGAACTCTGTAGGGTAAGGCAGGTTCTAGTCAATAACGGCTTCTCCAATGGTTTCATCGAAGACATCATAAGAAGGAAAGTGAAAAGCCATGCAACCTCCGAAGAGACAACTAACACAACACCTATACCCCCTATTAGACTATTTTACAGGAACTTCTTTTCCACAGCTCATAAAACAGAGGAAAGGGTCCTGAAAGATATTGTTAATAGAAACGTTATCCCTACAGACAAAAATCAGAGGATACAACTGACGATTTACTATAAAACCAGAAAAACGGCCAGCCTACTCATGAGAAACTCTCCAGACACGAAACAGAACGCTTTAAAAGAGACTAACGTCGTCTATGCCTTCAAATGCCCACTTGGGGACTGTAAGCTTCAAAAAACCCAGTATATAGGCAAGACAACAACATCTCTTTCTAGGCGTTTAACGATGCATAAACAACAGGGCTCCATTAAGGAACATATAATCTCTTCCCATAACCAAACCATCGCCAGAGAAATCCTAGTAAACAACACAGAAATCATCGATAGATACAGCGATAGCAGGCGGCTTGACGTTTGCGAGGCACTACACATCAAGAAGTCAACACCAGCAATCAACAGCCAATTATTGCACAACTATATTCTACCCACCTGAAGACTCCGCTCCAATATAGAAGCATCAAGAAATATGGACCAATAGGCTTTCTACAAACACTTCTATTTAATATCCATTGTTTCGTGTTCTGTCTTGTGTTGATACTTTTAATACCCTATTAATATCCTCTAATGCCACATCATCCTTCCCACCTCACTCAAATGTAATGCCACATCACCCTTCCCACCTCACTCAAATGTAGATATAAAATCAGGGAAACGCAAGTTCTAATCAGTTGTGTATTTGTGAAGTCTTTGAAAATGTAATAAGTTTTACGAAACGCGCCCGTGTCGCGTCAGACTAGAAATAAAAATGAATTTTGGAGAAGTGATTTTTGATTTACCTCCAACAGTGAAGCATAATGTACGAAAGATTGAGAAAATTCGTGTTAGAATTATTAATCTTACTTTTTCGGTCATATTTAATAAAATATATATATATATATATATATATATATATATATATATATATATATATATATATATATATATATATATATATATGTCGTACCTAGTAGCCAGAACGCACTTCTCGGCCTACTATGCATGGCCCGATTTGCCTAATAAGCCAAGTTTTCCTGAAATAATATATTTTCTCAAATTTTTTTCTTATGAAATGATAAAGCTACCCATTTCATTATGTATGAGGTTAATTTTTTTTTATTGGAGTTAAAATTAACGTAGATATATGACCGAACCTAACCAACTCTACCTAACCTAACCTAACCTATCTTTATATGTTAGGTTAGGTTAGGTAGCAGAAAAAGTTAGGTTAGGTTAGGTTAGGTAGTCGAAAAACAATTAATTCATGAAAACTTGGCTTATTAGCAAATCGGGCCTTGCATAGTAGGCTGAGAAGTGCGTTCTGGCTACTAGGTACGACATATATATATATATGTCGCACCTAGTAGCCAGAACGCACTTTTCAGCCTACTATGCAAGGCCCGATTTGCCTATTAAGCCAAGTTTTCCTGAATTAATATATTTTCTCAAATTTTTTTCTTATGAAATGATGAAGCTACCCATTTCATTATGTATGAGGTCAATTTTTTTTTATTGGAGTTAAAATTAACGTAGATATATGACAGAACATTACCAACCCTACCTAACCTAACCTAACCTATCTTTATAGGTTAGGTTTGGTTAGGTAGCCGAAAAAGTTAGGTTAGGTTAGGTTAGGTAGTCGAAAAACAATTAATTCATGAAAACTTGGCTTATTAGCAAATCGGGCCTTGCATAGTAGGCTGAGAAGTGCGTTCTGGCTACTAGGTACGACATATATATATATATGTCGCACCTAGTAGCCAGAACGCACTTTTCAGCCTACTATGCAAGGCCCGATTTGCCTATTAAGCCAAGTTTTCCTGAATTAATATATTTTCTCAAATTTGTTTTCTTATGAAATGATGAAGCTACCCATTTCATTATGTATGAGGTCAATTTTTTTTTATTGGAGTTAAAATTAACGTAGATATATGACAGAACATTACCAACCCTACCTAACCTAACCTAACCTAACCTATCTTTATAGGTTAGGTTTGGTTAGGTAGCCGAAAAAGTTAGGTTAGGTTAGGTTAGGTTAGGTAGGTTAAGTTGTCGAAAAAATATAAATTCATGAAAACTTGGCTTATTAGGCAAATCGGGCCTTGCATAGTAGGCTGAGAAGTGCGTTCTGGCTACTAGGTACGACATATATATATATATATATATATATATATATATATATATATATATATATATATATATATATATATATATATATATATATATATTAGTATATTTTGGTAGCAGTCTTTCCTGTAGACATATATTATTAAATATGACCGAAAAAGTAAGATTAATAATTCTAACACGAATTTTCTCAATCTTTCGTACATTACGCTTCACTGTTGGAGGTAAATCAAAAATTAATTCTCCAAAATTCATTTTTATTTCTAGTCTGACGCGACACGGGCGCGTTTCGTAAAACTTATTACATTTTCAAAGACTTTAGTTCACAAATACACAACTGAATAGAACTTACGTATCTCAGATTTTATATCTACATTTGAGTGAGGTGGGAGGGGTGATGTGGCATTAACACAAGACAGAACAAGAGGGGATATTAATAGGGTATTAAAAGTATCAACACAAGACAGAACACAAACAATGGGTATTGAATAGAAGTGTTTGTAGAAAGCCTATTGGTCCATATTTCTTGATGCTTCTATATTGGAGCGGAGTCTTGAGGTGGGTAGAATATAGTTGTGCAATAATGGGCTGTTGATTGCTGGTGTTGACTTCTTGATGTGTAGTGCCTCGCAAACGTCAAGCCGCCTGCTATCGCTGTATCTATCGATGATTTCTGTGTTGTTTACTAGGATTTCTCTGGCGATGGTTTGGTTGTGGGAAGAGATTATATGTTCCTTAATGGAGCCCTGTTGCTTATGCATCGTTAAACGCCTAGAAAGAGATGTTGTTGTCTTGCCTATATACTGGGTTTTTTGGAGCTTACAGTCCCCAAGTGGGCATTTGAAGGCATAGACGACGTTAGTCTCTTTTAAAGCGTTCTGTTTTGTGTCTGGAGAGTTTCTCATGAGTAGGCTGGCCGTTTTTCTGGTTTTATAGTAAATCGTCAGTTGTATCCTCTGATTTTTGTCTGTAGGGATAACGTTTCTATTAACAATATCTTTCAGGACCCTTTCCTCCATTTTATGAGCTGTGGAAAAGAAGTTCCTGTAAAATAGTCTAATAGGGGGTATAGGTGTTGTGTTAGTTGTCTCTTCGGAGGCAACTAACACAACACCAGAAGCGGAGGAGCTTCAAGAGATCCATAACCTTTAGGCATTTGTCTTGTATGTTTTGTAACCTTTAAATACACAATAAAGGAAAAAAAAAGGGAAGGGGGTGGTAGGAGAAAAGCACACAGAAACTGTATTGGAGGGGACCCACATTCCCTCCAATGCGTTATGTGTGGTTTCCTCCGAGGCTATGGGTCCCCCTTCTTCCAGCCAGAGGTGGTACTCCCTTCCCTATATTTAAATATATATATATATATATATATATATATATATATATATATATATATATATATATATATATATATATATATGTCGTACCTAATAGCCAGAACGCACTTCTCAGCCTACTATGCAAGGCCTGATTTGCCTAATAAGCCAAGTTTACCTGAATTATTATATTTTCTCAATTTTTTTTCTTATGAAATGATAAAGCTACCCATTTCATTATGTATGAGGTCAATTTTTTTTTTATTTTAGATAAAATTAACGTAGATATATGACCGAACCTAACCAACCCAACCTAACCTAACCTATCTTTATAGGTTAGGTAAGGTTAGGTAGCCGAAAAAGTTAGGTTAGGTTAGGTTAGGTAGGTTAGGTAGTCGAAAAATAAAAAATTCATGAAAACTTGGCTTATTAGGCAAATCGGGCCTTGCATAGTAGGCTGAGAAGTGCGTTCTGGCTATTAGGTACAACATATATATATATATATATATATATATATATATATATATATATATATATATATATATATATATATATATATATATATATATATATATATATATATATTTATATAATATATATATGCAAATGACGATCACAAAAACATATATATATATATATATATATATATATATATATATATATATATATAAATATATATATATATATATATATATATATATATATATATATATATATATATATGTATATATATATGTATATATATATATATATATATATATATATATATTATATATATATATTATATATATATATTTATTATATATATATATATATATATTTATATAATATATATATGCAAATGACGATCACAAAAAATATATATATATATATATATATATATATATATATATATATATATATATATATATATATATATATGCGGAAAATCCAGAGAGAAATATGAAATGAGGTGAACGTTTCGGCTTGTTAAAGCCTTTGTCAACACCAGACTGACTCAACTGGTCTAGTCAGTCAGTTGTTGACAAAGGCTTTAACAAGCCAAAACGTTCACCTCATTTCATATTTCTCTGTGGATTTTCCGCATAT